>NC_056733.1:266664422-266681922 GCF_019279795.1 Protopterus annectens
GCAGAAAGGGCCATTCAAAGGAATGATTGTCCCCCTGTCAAAGGTGAACACATATATCACTATAAGCAAATATGGACATACATTTGTAGATGGAACTGGGAACGTAACCACAACATATATGTCCACATGCACCATTGATGGGTTTGAGAGACTCAAACAACATACATCTGGCATGGATAGGTATTCTCCCCCCCAGCCAAATACATCTGGCCTGCAATACAATACCAACCTTAGCAGATCCCATAGACAGGACCCTACATGACAAGGGCAGTGCATGTTAACAGTACTCCATCCCACCTGTAGGATGTGAGGCTGGCATTACTAACATATCATGCAGTACAGTCAAGTGGCATGTCATGCTTGGGGGAACCCCCTGGGCAGGTGCAGTAGGTAGCTGGGATCCCTCATACAATCCCATAGTCATACACCTGACAATGGTTTCACCAATTTTGGCAAGGACATCCACAAACCCACCATGTCAGCTGGGAACTACCACCTGGTAGCCTGATGACCATGGTCTGCAGGGACATGGAACATACCAACAATGACCCATGGCCAATGTCACTGGTTATCTCAACACATGGGACCCTGCCAATGTTGGACTTGTCAAAGGCAGAGAATACAACCTGAACCTGGTATACCTCCTCAACCCAATCATGACAGGTTTATATGAGGATTAGGAGATGCACAATGCCTATGTACATCATAGCAGGCTTTTGTACACCATCCCGCTTATAGGAATGTGTGTGGTTGTTATGGGATCTACCTCCGTTCACAGGATATGTTTCCACCAGGACTGCTTGGCATATGCCAACATACCACAGGTGCCATCCCATGGGCATACAGTCCTTCACAGGTCATAGATGTGTCAATGCCCTCCTCCACACTGTTGGGGTGTGCAGCACTACTGGGGTTGCTATGACTCATTGGATGTGGCTCTTGTGTGTACACGACTGCCATAATTGAAATTACTGTTGCATCTATCACCCCACATAGCTGTCTGTTATACTGTACAGTGTATGTAATCAGGTTGTTAGTTGTTGTCTACACCATTCACAGTAGTTGAGCGCCTCACACCCTCCTAAGGGTAGGGCTATGCCACCGGCATTGGCACACACATGTTACGTAGATGAGGATTGCAGTAGAATGGGGAGGGGGACATACACCCTGCTGTTAGCATGTTCAATGACATTCACATTGCAGACTGCATATATAGCACTGTGTGCCTATCCTGTCTTGGTGGGATTACATGTGCAACAGATGTGTTACCTGCATGGTGACATACCTCCATGTGTACAGTCCTGTACCTGTACTGCATCCTAACCAAAGGCACTGTGTGTTGTACCCAGCCATGGCATGTGTACCACCCACTACACTTACTGGTGTCCACTGTAGAAGGCCTGCTGACACCACTACATCCATCAGCCATATGGCACATGGACAAACACAACACAATCTGAACAGGTACTGGTGACAACAACATTGTTAGTTAAAGCTAGGATGAATCATGGCTGCACAGCTACACCTTCCAAGATATTAGCATTTCACTTTACTGCTGACAACATGCTACACATCATGCCATTGCTACACTGTTGTACAGTCACCCTGTGCATCAGAACATTGTTAGCCTGTCCCTGCATCGATGTTATAGATGTCAGGCAGTGGCACAGGTATCATCATATGCACAGGGTGTATTGTTGGTTTGCCAGAGGCCTAGGCTGAGCCATACAATGACATGTGTGTGTGTGAGGGGGCTGAGTATTGTTATGGACCACTAGTGATGTCGTGTGTGCAGGTATGTGGTTGTCCTAGGTTCGTTATTTATGTGTGTGTGTGTCTGCATGCACACAGTTTCTCCATGTGGCTGCCCTATACAGGGAAATGTGGGACAGCTGCAGACTGTACTTGGCAGGGTTTGCAGTTCACCATCTCTGACCACAGACATGCGACCTGTGCCTGGCAGGGGTGCTACAGGTAGTATCAGGAACAGAGCCAGACCGAGTACTATCCCCCAAGTTTGACAGACATCCACTGGATCTAGGTCCGTCCTGGGACTGGCCAGGGCCACGTGCACGTGGTCTGCTCTGACAGGTTGTGGACAGCCATCCCACAGTGCTGGGGCTGGTACTGCCACTATGGGAGCGGCTGTGACTGTTCGGACATCCATGGCGACCTCCAGTTGCTGGTGTTGCTGGCATACGTCCATGTGTCCATCACAACTGTCCCGCCCTGTCCTCACACATGGACATGACATTTTGGATGAGTTCCAATGTCTCACCCCACCGTCTATCCATGACCTCGGTGTAATTATGGATGGCACCTGCTAGGTCATGGATGCTGTCAGTTACAGAGGTGTGATGAGCCCTATGCGCCCTTAGGCACTGCCTGGTGTACCATTCCATATGTGCCTGTGCCTCCATGACAGTCTGGAATATGCATGTGGTTGAAATAGAGGTTTGCACGTCTGCCAGGTGCATGATGACCAGCAGTGCTCCTACGAGCACCCCTGCACATCTGCCTATGTGATACCCCACAAGACATCTGGCTATGGCTGCTGTGTCCTGACACACGTGCCATAGATACCACACTGTCCTGGCCCATGCCAACTGTAGGCTGTCCCTCAGCTTGGGCCAATGGTGATGAGGTGTGTAGAGGCAGTGTGACTGTGGGCGTGGATGGTGTGGATATGTGTGGGTTGTGGATTGGTGGCACAGCTGCAGCCCCTGATGACCCTTCCTGTGCCTCAACACACCTATCTTCATGGTCACTGTCTGTATCAGTGACATCAGATTCCCTGCATGGGAGAACCAACCCCACCTTGCCACCTGTGAGGGGAAAACAGGGAACAGACTGTAAGACCTATACAACACCATTAAACAGTAAATACACACACACACACACACACACACACACACACACACACACACACACACACACACACACACACACACACGTGTGCAGACATGGCCACACACACAGACATACACACATGCAGTCGACATACATGGCAACCCATACACTACACCAGATGGCACCTACAGACAGCTCCCACAACCCCATAACACACACAATATCAGGCGATGGTGCAGTACAGTATCACACACATATCTGTAATTACACACATGTCAGCATGCAGGACATGTGAGGCTGAACAGCATGCAGTGCAATTGTAGTCAATCCCCATTACCAACATTATACATGCCTGTGATGCATGGCTTCTGTTTTTAGGTGATGGCCCTCCCCCTGAAACCCACTGCACCCATGCCACAGCATTGCTGTGCATCCATTCAGCACCCTGGCATGTACTGTGCACCATACCTCATGGGTGTGCACACCATTGCAGCATGTGTCTCTGTGTGTCAGGTGCATTTCCGTTGCTGCTCACAGCCTCTGTGTGTTCCTGGATCACGTGTGGACACATGTTTAGTGACTGCTTGATATGTAGTCACATAAGTCACCATCAGTAGTGCATGTATCAGTGGTAGATTACCATTAGACCAACCACACAGACATTGTACTGTACCTATGGTGAGTGTAGAGACCATTATTGACCATGAATGAGCCCTGGCTGATGTTGCCTGTGGTACACATAGGTTCATAGGTGAGTACTGTTCTATTGGCCCTGAGGCCTACATAAGCCTAGCCACACAGTTCCCTGCCATGCACCATCCACTAATGTTATTCCCCTGTGGCACACATATGCTACCCAGGGTGTATTCCCCATTCCCCATCCAATTGCCAAGTGTCTCTGTTAAGAGGGCCAATGAGTAGCATTGCCTGACATGTATGGGTAGTCCATTCCAGAGTGTGGTGATTCCCCAGGACAGGGCCCTATCCCTCCAGTATGTTCTGTGCAATGTGTTGATTAGGTTTAGGACCCTGGAGCATGTGTTAGCAAAGGGAGTGGGATGGCGTTATATGTAGCATGCACAACTGCTCTGTGTATGACATAGCTGTGCATGTTGGGCAGATGTCAGCTGTGCTTGGGCAATGTGCACTGGAGTGTAGCCACAGTTGTCTGAGATGGACTGTGTATTGTATGTGTTTGAGGCTGGTAATCCCATTAGTGAGGTGTGTGCTGTGTCAGTGCACATGTACAGCATGCATTATGGATAGGTGTGTTAGTTGTGTACATGACCTACACCTTAGCTATGACATGCACAGTGAATTGCCAAGCATAACCTTAAACCATCCTCACCAACATCAGGCTGCTGCCTTGCTGGTATCCCAGAGGTACCTACAATGACATGGGATAGAGTTGATGTCAGTGGCCACAACTGTGGCATTGCTAAAGGGTGGCTGCAATATTACAGTACAACAACAGCTGGAGTCCACAGTACTACATTTTATGCATTACTGCTTATCAGTACTATACAGCAACATACCCCACATCTCACACATGCATGGTCTACCTGTACAAATGCATACAATACAGTAGTCTACTGATATGCCCTGGAACTTTACCTGCATGCTCAATGTGTGAGTAGCACCCACCTCCATGACCGCATAGGACTGGAGCTCTTGCAGGCGGGCAGGTGCTACCAGGCTGATGAGCAGCTCCTCCACTCTGGTGAGGGGGGATGGATATTATGGCCCCACCTGTTGCAAGGTGATCAACCTGCATGGCAGCGGCATGACATCGTACTTGCTGGAGCAGGTCACTACAATGGTGGCGGACCTGCTCATAGGTTCGGCTGTGCAAACCCACCTCATTCACCCTGCGGACCACATCAGTCCACATGACTGTTCTTTCCTGCTGGTCCCTGCTTGTCTGTGAAAAGAGCAGCTGATAGTTGTGGATCATGCTGGTGATGATGATCTCCTCCTCAGTGGCACTGTACGTGGAGTTTCCTGGGTGTGCCATACTCCCTGAAAGATATAATGATGGAAATATGTTTGAGCAACTCATATGTCAGGTTTACCATAATACGATACACATATCAGTCTCCCACCACCATATCAGCTCCAACATACTGTTCACACTACTCTAGTGGTATGTGTCCGGTATGTGTACCATTGGGCCATATATTGTACTGTACAACACTTTCTGCTATGTGGTTATAGACATGCTCCCTGTGGGGGACACTAGAGTTGCAAGGCTGTTACAGGGTATTCCACCTGCATGCCATTGTCACTGCCACTATGTTTCCACATATGCATGTGGTAGGCCTGCTATGTGATTGCTACACATCTGCCATTCTGTAGTATTGGGGATATCTATGCATGCTGTTGGACATGTTCTGGGATTGTGTGGAATATTACAGCCCATGACAGTTCCATGACAGTTACACACCAGTATGTGTAGGGGTTATTTGCCAGCAGGAACACCACTCCAACCTAATGTGCACATGTTACCAGTCTACATGACATCTGTGACCCACCATGGAACCTCTTTTTCTACTGTTCCATCACTACTTTCATGTGGAACCACCTCAGGGGATGGTGTGTCCCCCCTGCCCATGGAGCACACAGAGACATGTGTCTGTCACCCGGGTAGGTTGCGGGTATTGGGCATAGGGAGGTCCACAGTGACATGGGGTATGTGCTACATCACCTGGAGGCATGCAGTACACATACACAAGGTTCGACATGCATGTCCCTCCTGCCCAGCACACAGTCCAGGCACCTTTATGCCCTGTAGATGCTGTCGTGACTGTCCATGGGTGGGCACCATGTTCCCTTTGTTCCCATGTGGGGGTTCAGTGGCCTCCAAATTCCAAATGTAACTACCCGTCCACAGTGTTTAACCATCATATACCAGCCCTGTATGCTGTTTGTTTGTCACCCAACCAGACCTACATACCAATATGTGCCTATTACCCTTCACCAACATATATACCCCACCATCTCATACAATTGCAATGTGTTCCTAGCATGGGTTACACACCTCGCTCCACACTCCATCTTGCAGCCATGTACTGGTGTGTAGGTATGTTGGGTATTGATGTGTGATGTTGTCTCCCACATGTCATGGCAGGGAAAATGTATTGACAGGTATATATATTTTTATATCTATACACACACACACATATATATATATATATATATAAATATATATATATATATATATATATAAATATATATATATCTACCTCTATATATATATATATATATATATATATATATATATATATATATATATATATATTGACATACACGCACACATATATCTGTCTGTATATATATATATATATATATATATATATATATATGTATACATATGTGCATATATTTGTAGATATCATTTTGTGTTGTTTATATACCTATATGAATGTATAACTGTCCGAGGTTCTGTACACATACACAGCTGTGAATATGTATCACACATATATGTATCTATATGCGGGGTGCATACGAACATCTGGATCACACTCATGTACCCTCTTTACTTCACAGCTGAAGTGTTCTGCCTTGCTGCAACATAGACAGGTGTCACATGTGAACACAGACTAACAGTACGGGGGTATATATGGTGACAAACCTTAGATAAGCATATTATACTGCTATGGCAGTGTGAGCATGCTATGCTACACTTTACCATGACTGTCCTGCAGGTGGTGTGGTCTCTCACCCATGCGTCTATCATGGCGGTATTAATACCCCCACCAGCCATTGGCCACAGTAATCTACAGAACACAGATATCATGGGTCACATCCTTGCCATTCACTGCTGGTCTGCACATTTGACAGGAATGTCCCACTGCCCACAGGGACTAATACTATTTTCCAGTGCAGTTGTTGAGCACAACATCATTACAGGAACATGTACTGATGGCACATATACATCCTTTCACAGTATACATCCTACTATTCTATGCCATATATTACATGCCAGTACATGCATATCTGTTTCACATACCTGTTATGTTGTTTCCACTACTTCTGGAAGTCAGTCTCTCTCTATCTCTCTCTCCCTCTCCTCTGTACTATAAATTGCTGCCTTCTGTGGGCATTGTCAGTGTTACAGACAGCAGGTAGCAACACCTCTGTGGCATTCTGGCTGTTGAATGTTATCAGTACATGGCTACATCCATTAGTATTTCAATGTTGTATCCCCGCATAAGGGTATGCTGCAAAGAATCCTGTAACACCAGCAATTTCCAGGGTGTGTTACAGCAATAATGCAAATATGGCCCTATGTTCCTGCCTCTGTCCTCCACATATATGCCAGTCTTTGTCCTGCTGTGATACAGGAAGGGTTGTTAGGTAATGGCCTATCATTATTTACCGCTACCATTACTGCTATCATCCCAGTCATGTCATGGACTCCCACACCAACTGTTGGACCATGTCCATACATATGGGGGCAACAGCTGAAGAACACATTTGTGCCCTTGTACATTCCTGAGGTGAGTGTGTGGTACACAGTGATCCTTGCCCTTGCCTTTTATGGGGGGGGTCTATTCCATTAACCTAGGCTATGGCACCTTTCCAGTGATATACCTGTTAAGAAGAGGGTCATTCAGTGTGATAGTGAGGTGGTAGGTTAAGCAATGATATGTACAAGATACTGTGACATTAACACAAGTGCTACTTTTCTCCCTAGGGCTTGACTACAGGGTGTAATTGGAGGCTGCTGAACAACATCTGTAATTGTTGATTGTTACGTATCCTGAAGGCGAATCCTGTCCCTACTGTTCTACTAATTGAAGGTCTTGGCCTAGACAGCATAGTATGGTATATATACACATTACTTGCATCTACTGTTTTGTGTGCGGGCCTTGCATTCATGACTAATTACATATTTCACACCTTATGTGGTGTCAGTACTAGCATACATTATTGTATAGTACAGGAATAAATGTTATCTATGTATGCATACCTGTGTGTCGTGTCATGTCCTTTAAATTGTGGGTGGGTATATTTTTAATGTCAGTATTCTCATTTGTGGGAATGGTTGCCACACTACACATTTCACAGGTGCCAGTTGAAGGGCTTGCGGCTGTGGGATATACTTTGCAGCCAGTACTTCCACACTACTTCTACATATATATGGCTACTGATACCTTTTGTGTGTGCATATGTGGTTGTACCTATATATATATATATATATATATATATATATATATATATATATATATATATATATATATATATATATATATATATATATATATATATTTCATATGGCTATAGCTATATATCTATCTGTATAGATATATATATATATATATATATATATATATATATATATATATATATACACACACACACACACATACATATGAATATATGCATGTATATACAATTGCTGTTATATGATTACTTATGAGTCATACATTAATATATATATCTACATATATCTGTCTACATTTACAGACATATCTGTCCATATGTCCATGCATGTTCGGCTCGTATTTTGGCCTGTTCCTCCTTCACTTGGCAATTGTCATGGATGATCGTAGCATTGAAGTCAGTAACTAGTGGCAACACTTTTGTGTTTCAGACTTCATCTCCTTCTACATATGTGTTCTAATACATATAACTGTGTAACTAGCAACATCTTCAGTGTAACAGAGCATTAGTTGACATATATTCCTATTTGTACCCCCAGTGTGGCATACTTTGTCCAGACTTCTTGCAATTTTGTGTCTCCAATTTTTATCTCCTCTTTATTTCCTTTTTTTAAATATAAATTTTATAACTCCTGTACATATCTCTTTCATTCCAGTTTCTAACCATTCATTCCTTCTTCTGGCTTTTCCCGGTTAGGGGTCGCCACAGCGGATCATCTGTCTACTCATGACTGGCAGTGGAGTTTTACAGTGTCAAGTTGCCAGCCTGGCACCCAACCTTCCAGAGGAGGCACACACATGCACACACTCACACCTAAGGCCAATTTAGAGTGTTCAATCCACCTACTGCATGTCTTTGGGAGGAAAACGGAGCACCCGGAGGAAACCCACATGACCACAGGGAGGACATGCAGTCTCCTCACAGAAAGCACCCCAGCAGAGAATTGAACCAGAGAACCTCTTGCTGTGAAGCGGCAACGCTAACCGCTGCACCACTGTTCATTCCTAACTTCGATAAAAAATATTTTTTGCCACCCTTTCATTTCTTTATACATACCATATTCAATTCCATCCAGTCCTGTTGCAGAACTCATGTTAATATCTTTTAGAATTTCATTCAATGCTTTCATGATTATTTTTTTTCTAAATACTCATTATCTTCCTTATTTAATTTTTCACCTTTATAAATTTGTTCTATGTTTTCTTCTCTCTTAACAAATAATTCCAATACATATTCTTTAATTATTGAGTATATTCCTTATTGCTGTCTTATTTGCTTACCTTCCTTATTTATAATTCTCTTATTATTTTCCTTCTTTTATTATTTTACTCAGATTTGGTGCTACCTCTTCTTTCTTTCCTTGTAAACAATATTTTTGCTTATATAACAAATTGTTAATTTTAATTTGATTCATTTTATGTATTTCTCTTTTTCATAAAAGGATTTTTTCTTCTCTAAGTCTCTAAATGTTTCTTGACTTAATATCGTATATCTCTCTTTTTCTTTTCTTTTCTTCTTTTCTTCCCTATACAGTCTAAAAATACTTTTTTATATTTTTCTTTAAAATTAAGCCACCAAACAGTCCAATTCTCATAAAACTCCCTCATAGTCATATGATTTTTCCATAATTCCACAAGTTATTTTTTCTCTTCTAAATCTAATTCATTTTCATTAATTCTCTTTATTCCTTTTCCTATTCTTATTTATTCTTCATTTTCCTGTACTTTACTCCATATTGCCACATGATCTGAAAATCCATCATACTTAATTCCCTTTTTATAACTTTTAAACTATCAGATATTAAAAAATAATCAGTTTCTATCCTAATTTCATTCCTTTTGTAGGTCCAGTGGTTATTCTCCCATACGCTTAACTTTCCACTTCTCATAATTTCTTTAGCCATTTTAACATCACAGTTGCTCTTATTTTTACTTAAATTACAATTAAAATCACCCACCACTATAACGTCCATATTTACACAAACATATTCAAGAATATTTTAAACATCATCTCTCACTCTCTTTTTTTGTTACATATGCATATAAAGCTATAATTCTATACACATATTTTTTCCAGCTCACTTCGATTACTGTAGTTCATCCTAGTTCCACTATGGTTATATCTAATATTTTAATGCTTTCTTGACATAATATACATATGCCTGAGCATGTTTCTTTCCCCATGTTCCAAACTACCCCCCCTCCAAAGTTTTTCAGATTGTGTTCTTTTTTTCTCTGTTAATAATCTGATATCTTCTAAAACAATAATATGTGCATCTACTGCAGCACACCATTGTAATATACTTATTCTCCTTTTAAGATTTTTTCATACTGTTCACATTTAAAACTAATATTTTCAGCTTTTAAGAACAGTTAGTATAATAAAATGTTTATCCCTTTCCTTTCTTATTTTCTTTAAGCATTATGCTTATGATTTTCTTTTCTTTTTTTTAACTATTTTCCCTATCAAATTATTTTTATTTCTCACTGTGCACCAATCAGCTTCTTCCTCACTTGTCTCCTCTGTTTCTTTTTCCTTGTTACTTCCTTTAACTTCATGTATAACCTCTTTACCAGGGCAACTAGCCTAGTACATACCTATGAATCAATGGGATAAATTTCATATTTCTACTCAAGAGATGATAACATGTATCACATAAAAGCATTATAAGCAGATCTGCCATGCAGCAATAGGAAACCAGGCTGAGGCACCAATCATGTAGTGTTTGAAATACATGCAAGGTATGTGCAGTGATGTTCCAAAAATACAAGGGGGGCATGTTAGGCATACAACCAACATATGACCAACAAACTATATGCTAAACCTGTTCTGTGCTAGCTGCTGAAATCATTTTGGTGATTCTATAAGACATAGAACTAAAATATACTATGTACAAAGAAAACTGTACACCTGTACAGTACATTCCTACATATGTGGAGGTTCTCAACAAAAACATAACTAAACAAAAGAGACCTCTGAGGCAAAAGCACGCACACACATCACAACCTACCACAACAAGCACCACACATAGTACACATGCCTGTGTCTCACAGCTTCTAAGGCATGCCAGCTTATTGCACTTCATGCTCTGCATGCTTTATGCATGCTAGCATACTACACTGCCTCACACTCTGCAAACAACATGCATGCTAGCATACTACACTGTTTCATGCACTGCATGCTTCATGCATGCGAGCATATTACACTGCTTCATGCATGTGAGCATATTACACTGTTTCACGCAATGCATGCTTCATGCATGCTACCATATTATACTGCTTCACGGTCTTCATGCTTCATGCATGCTTGCATACTACACTGCTTCACGCGTTGCATGCTTCATGCATGCTAGCATATTACACTGCTTCACTCTCTACATACTTCATGCATGCTAGCATATTGCACTGCTTCATGCTCTGCATGCTTCATGCATGCTAGCATATTATACTGCTTCACGCTCTACATACTTCATGCATGCTAGCATACTGCACTGCTTCATGCTCTGCATGCTTCATGCATGCTAGCATACTACAATGCTTCAGGCTCTGCAGGCTTCATAAATGCTAGCATATTACACTGCTTCAGGCTCTGCATGTTTCATCCATGCTAGCATACTACATTGCTTAACGATCTGCATGCTTCATGCATGCTAGCATACTATACTGGGGCATTGCTTGTTGATGTCCTGTACATACCCATATCCTTGCACTTGGAAAGCACATCAACTCTGGTGGAATTATTGTGCTTTGTTTAAAGGCAGTCATGACTGAGCATACTTCAAATTGTTTATATTAGGTTGCTGGCACACTTACAATGTACAGTGAGTGTTTTTTTTATTATTCATAACCATTACTAACCTTTTAGACTTTGTTTTGTTTTGGGAGCATTAGTATGGTGTGTGGGAAGGTAGAAATTGCAGGCAACATATTCAGCTGCTTGATTTTTTTTCACTTTGTAGCACATACAAAACGGTGGTTGTATATTTTTCTTTATAGCTGCAGTCACAGAAATTAATGTTAATTTAATTTTGTTTTGGTGCTGGACTTTTTATGGGTAACGCCTGACTTACAATGAGCACATACTCATGAATTATCCTTTACAGTTTAAGAGTCTGTGCACAGTAAGAGAAAATAAGTAAATGTGAATGTGTTTATGTGTAGGACCAGGCTTAGGCTGATTGGGCCGATTAGATGTAACACAACTGTGTGTGCTTGTGTGTGTGTGTGTGTGTGTGTGTGTGTGTGTGTGTGTGTGTGTGTGTGTGTGTGTGTGTGTGTGTGCGTGTGTGTGTGTGTGTGTGTGTGTGTGTGTGTGTGTGTGTGTGTGTGTGTGTGTGTGTGTGTGTAGCTGTTGTGGATTGCAGTCATTAATTAATGTCAGGCATATGATTTTCAGACTTTGTATCCTTCACAAAATGCTTGTTAATGCAAGGGTTGTAGTTTAAATATTTAGGAAAAATGTTTAAATCTGTTCCTGACTTTTTTTATCTCTGATTCCTTAGCTATGTTGAGAGGGCAGCAGGGAGCTACAATGAATTTTTTCTCATATTTGTGATCTGTTGCTTTTCTATTACAGTGTTGGGGACTGTAGTCACCGAATAATGATAAACATTAAAATTCATGACTTTATATCCCATCAGAAAATATATGCTGAGGATGGAGCCTAGATGGCCAACTGAAAGCAGTGAATTTTGAGAGCTCCATAAACTAGTATTATAATATAGGAAACATTTATTACTTTCAAGTTTAAAACATCAGAACTCTATGGATAAACTACTAAACTACATAAATATTAATTTTAGTGAAAATATACAAAAATGTTTCTGCCAAGTAACTTGGAGATATATTGAGTCACTGAATATAAACAACTCAAGGAATTCTCATCCAGATGCTGTTTTGAAAAAAGAACTGCAATTGATGATATCTACCTTACAGGAACTATCTTTGAAGATGGGTGGCTTTATAAATGACTTAGAAAAGCTCAAATTAAATTCTCAAAAAAACAGACTGATACTCTTAAAGAACTATTACAGCAACACCATACAAAAATAACAAATATAAAGACTTCTCTAAATGACATTGAAGCGAGACTCAAAGAAGAAGAATTCCTAAAAGAATTTCTGCTTAAACAGAATACATGGCTACTTAACAAAATAGATGACTTAGAAAACAGGGAAAGGAGAAACAACATAAGGATCTTTGGTCTGCCTGAAAACACTGAAGGAGAAGGCATTATTTCACTCTTAACAACCTGGATTCCTGACCTTTTAGACTTGAAAGAGGGATTTTCATTTGGAATTGAAAGGGTGCATAGAGCACTGAAGAAACCTGCTTCTAACTCAACAAATACTCCACCTAGATCCATAGTTATAACATTTCTTTCATTTCTGGACAATGAACTAATATTAAAATCTGCTTGGAGAAAATCACCCTTAAAATACAATCAGATCCTGATAAGGTTTGACAATGATTATTCTTCCAGAATACTAGAACAAAGGAAAAAAGTCTGGCCAATAATAAAACTGTTGAAACAAAGCAACATTAAAGCACAGCTGGCCTTTTCAGCCAACATATAAATACTTTTTGCCAATGAGATGAGAACCTTTAATGACTTAGAAGAAGCTACTGTACTCATAAAAAACAACAACATAGTGTCTATCCCAGAAGAAATTGAATGGATGGCCACTACTCTTAAAAGAATAATAGAAACAAATCCTTGGACTGATGCTAGAAAGAAGAAACAAAAACTGATTCCAAGATAGCTGTCCCAAAAAAATAACTCTTACAACCACATCTCTCAAAGTATTAACTGATATGGTACATCACTTGTCATCTGTTTTTATTTTAAAAAAAGAGGGTTTCTTAAACAACCGAGAAACAGTAATGATTTATTCAGAATGTTCAAAGAGTCCAGTAATTCTTCACAAACAAAGGTAGGTCAAGATAGGTTACGATATACATTATATATAAGCCAAAGCAACATATAATATAAACATAAAGTTTCTATTCCCATACTTGAACTCAATGAATACTTATCTTGTTCATTTTGCATTGTTTTACTTATAATAATTTAAGTAATTAATTAATAATTCAACAAGGTGCCATTCCTCAGAGTTCAGACTCAAATGTAACAAGTAACATCATATATAATAGCAGTAACAGTAGAGTGTTTTGAAAAAAAAATGCTGTCATGGAGACTAATGCCTTCTTCAGTTAAAGTATGATTTAGAAATGTCATGTATATCCTGGTTAAATAATAGTAGCAAGCTCTTAGTACAAATGTCATCATTATTCTGTCTAAATATAGTTAATATCAATTATGGCAGGTATCACAGCTACGAGTGCTAATTGATCAATCCTGATATGGTGTGTATGGATGCAGCTGTGTCTGGCAGCTAGTACAAATGTCATTATTATTCTGTCTAAACATAGTTAATATCAATTATGGCAGGCATTATAGCTTCAAGTGCTGTTTGATCAATCCTGATATGGTGTGCGTGGATGCAGCCGTGTCTGACAGCTAGTACAAATGTCATTATTATCCTGGCTAAACATAATTAATATCAATTATGGCAGGTATCATAGCTTTGAGTGCTGTTTGATTAAGCCTGACATGGTGTGTGTGGATGCAGCTGTGTCTGGCAGCTGTTGTATGTTGCCGTTTTCGCCTCCGGGAAGCTGTGGGTTGCAGCTTGTGATTGAGGTTTGCTGATGTTGTGTATTAGGAAGAAACATTTGGTGTTTTAGCCTGAATCCAGGGGAAAGGGGTAGATAAAACTGTGATTTGGGATATTTTGGCAGAGAATAGTTTGTTTATACATCTGCTAAGTGACAGGTGGGAAGGCTGGAAGAATGTATTACCTCTTATTGTGGCGGCTTGTTGGGAGTTTTTTTTTTTTTTTTATCTGTTTGCTCTCCGTTCTTTTCCTGGCTGCTGCCTCGTTGAAAAGGAGGGTATTTAGGCTTGAAGTTGCAGTGAAGTGAAGTGAAGCTTTGTTTCAAGTGCATTGCGAGCCTCTGTTATGCAGTACACAGACACACTAACAGAAACAGATGCTCCCAGGTTGCTATGGTAAATGAGACAGAGTGACGATAATGTTTAACGGCTCTGAGGAGCCTCCGAGATGATTCTCGGCAATGTTTTTAGTTTAAAAAAAAAAAAAATATATATATATATATATATATATATATATATATATATATATATATATATGGTTCCCCTTCACAAAGCTGAACAGCCACAATCTCGAAATGCATATGGTCGAGACCATATGCTCAAAATTGTGGAAGCTTGACTGTGTGAATGGGGAACAGCATACAATGCAGAATGGGAGATTTCCCTTTCTGCGCTGTAGTACGATCTCGGAGTTGGAATATATAAGTAGCGGGGGGTGCAGGGGGGGCTTGCCCCCCTGCAGAAACACTTTTTTGTGTTACGTTCTTTTTTTTTTAAGTTCCCTTTCACATAGTTGAGCTTCAGAAATTCAAGCATATGGCATCAGCCATATGCATTTCGAGTTTCTGAACGTTCGACTTTGTGAAGGGGAACCATATATTTATATATATATATATATATATATATATATATATATATATATATATAAAACAAAAGGGCTGTTTTAAATGACATGTACACATATTGATGATCTCCCAACACTTCGTTTAGCTCATTAATTTAATTCTTGATAAAAAAAAATTAATATAATAAGTGCAATTTTATAGTTAAAATTTATTTTGGTCCAAACACATTAAGGACTTACATAATAGTGGAAGTCTGAGTTACTGTGAAAGACTAAGAGCACTTGGTCTTGTGAAGAACCCTTTGCAGTGGTCTGGGAGATGAGCTTGCTCAGACTTCTTGGGCATATGGGGCTAGCTGATTCAAGGGGTGTTTGGGGTTGCCGGGAAGTGCTAGAGAGTCATCAGATTTCCTTTGTGGAAATATCTGTGGGAATGGAACGTGTGTTGAGTGGTTCACTGGCAGAGTGGCCACTGCATGGAACAGGCTAGTAAAATGGAATAGGACAAATATTGGTCTGGGTATTTTAAGAACAGCCTGGAAATATACCACATGAACTAGTGAATGGTATTCTGGCAAAACTGGATGGGTATTGTTGCCTGTGCTTGAAGTACTGATATGTGTGTATATAAGGATGGAAATATACTTACAACAAATAAGAAACTATAAGGGTCTCATAATTTAAAGTCTATGGACTGTATAAACATGCTTGGAAGGAGCTAATAATAAGAATAAGCATTACAGCTTGTGGTCTCTCAAATAACTAAGCAAGAGACAAAAAAAACACACACACAATAGTTATGTAATGTATGATTTTAGTAAATCTAGACATAAAAAATATAATCGTCATATAAGATGAAGCAGTCTGCTGAATTTAAATATTGAAGACATGATTTAATAACATGGGCTTGTGTATAATAATACCGCTGTTTTAACTTGTTATAAATCACATACACTACATTGAACATCAAGAGGAAGCATGATGATTTTCTTATATAAGTAAATATCCACAACAAGTCATGTAATTGCTTTAACTTGAATTGTAGTTTTTGTAACCCATCTTGACCATATATAATACTTAAGCAGTTACCAATGTAACTAATGTTTATACATGACATCAAACTGACAAAGTTGTTCAAGAGAAACAATAGAAGCCTGAACTTGAAATGTCACAGAATGTAACAATCACATTCTGAACGAATAGTATTAAATTGACAATAGACACTCAGTTTAATAACATGGGTTTGTGTATAATACCACTACTGTTTTAACTTGTCATAAATGACATACACTATACTGAACATCAAGGGGAAGCAAGATGATTTTCTCATTTAAGTAAATATCCATAACAAGTCATGTAATTGCTTTAACTTGAATTGTAGTTTTTGTAACCCATCTTGACCATACATAATACTTAAGCTGTTACAAAGGTAACTAATATTTTACATATGACATCAAATTAACAAAGTTGTTCAAGGGAAACAATAGAAGCCTGAACTAGAAATGTCACAGAATGTAACAATCGCATTCTGAGCAAATAGTATTAAATTGACAATCACTCAGTTTAACCTTTGCTGATTATACAAAATAGAATGTTGTCATTTAAACCTAAAAACTTTCAGTATATGCCATAAAATATCAATTTATGAATATGGAAAGGGAACTAGTAATCATTAATCACAATAAGTGAATTTGTTGTTTTTAACCTATAATTTCACTCATTTTATAATAAGAAATGATAGATATGAAAATCCTTATGTGTAGGAAATGAGGGGAAGAGGGATGCACTGATAATTAAAATACACTTTCATCAATGTTCACATAAAACAAACATGATGTTTTAAGTAAGTTAGCAATAAAGAAAGTGATTACTTAAAGCTGGCAAACAATGAAATATAACTTCTGATATATCCAGTAAAATACATTGTATTATAAATGCTAGGTATACATATTATTACCATCTATT
>NC_056733.1:266686922-266716922 GCF_019279795.1 Protopterus annectens
AGGGAGGCCTGTTGCATGGATGTGTGGAGAGTGTTGGTGAGAAAGTTAAAGAGGAGGGGACCAAGAATAGAACTTTGTGGTACACTGGTGGTTTCTGGGAGGTATGGAGAGGCTGGAATGCCATTTTACTGACTGATACCTATTGGAAAGATAGCTTTTGTACCATAGAAGGGTGGGGTGTTAGAGACCTAGTGAGGACATTTGAAGTAGAAGTTTGCTGTGACAAACTGTGTTGAAGGCTTTAGATAAGTCTAGAAATACAGAGGAGACTAATTTGCCATTATCTCTAGCTTTACTGATAGTATCTATATAGGTTAGAAGTTCAGTGTTTGTAGTATGGGAAGGACAGAAGCCATGTTATTTGGGGGACAGGAGTTTTCCCTGTATGAGATAGTTTAGCAATTGTTTCTGAATTGTTTTTGAATATATTTTTCAAGTATTTTGGAGAAGAGGGATAAGACTGATATAGGTCTTCTTTTTCTCTTTCAGCTGTTCCCGTTAGGGGTTGCCACAGTGGATCACCTGTTTCCATTTCTTCTTGTCTTCTGCATATTGCTCTGTCACACCAGCCACCTGCATGTTCTCTCTCACCACATCCATAAACCTTATCTTGGGCCTTCCACCTTTCCTCTTACCCGGCAGCTCCATCCTTAGCATCCTTTTCCCAATATACCCAGCATCCCTCCTCAGCACATGTCCAAACCAATGCAATCTTGCCTCTCTGACTTTGTCTCCAAACCATCCAACCTGAGCTGACCCTCTAATATACTGATCCCTAATCCTGTCCATCAAGACTGATATAAGTCTAAAGTTAGTAATATCTGTTAAATTTCCTAATTTGTGCGGAGGGATAATGTGACTTTTCCAGAGAGAGAGAGAGCAATGGATTTCTGGACTGACTTATATATTTAGAACATACACGGAAGCATGAAAAAGTGCTTAAAATATTTTGGATTGTGAGAGAGTCTTGATGTTTCACTTAATCCAAATTACACCATAAATGTTACTCTCTCTCTGTCAGCTACTATAATCATAGAAGACAAATCTGCCACAGAGTACAGGTGCCTGTGAATTGTGGTAATGTTGTACTCATCTCTTGTAGCTCATTTGCAAATGCACCACTTTTCAGTATATATTAGCATATTCCTTCCACCGCAGCAAAGGGCACTTTTCTTTGTATCACAATTTTTTTTATGTTTTATGTGGCACTGTCTCTTCTCATTGTTGACTATAGCTCTGAAACCTGCTCACTGTTTTATAAAATCAGTACAGTGTTTTTTTTATACATATATTTTAATACAGCCGGAGACAGTATTAAGTGCTTTAACTAGGCTCTGAACCAGAAGAATACAGAATAACACTGATGTTCATCATGTTTCACTGTTGCAGTCATGACTGCAGGGTTCTCCCCTGCCGGCAGGCAGCCCTCGGTCGGCCAGAATCCCAAAGTCTGGGTCTGGCGTCGGCTGTTCAACCATGCTCCCTGACGTCAGAGCGCCAGGAGTATAAAGCTGACAGCCGACGCCATCTTCTCCAGTCTTTCTTGCCGTGCGGTGATAGCAGTTCGCAAGTGCAGGTCAGCTAACTCCTGACGATTTATTTCTGATAAACTTCAGTCCGAAGATTTTCTTCTCCACTCAAAGCTAAGTACCCCGTTGGGGAAACTTTTTTCTTGCTCCACTCCGATGTCAGAAAAAGTTAATAATTGTATTTCATGTGGGAAGCAAATACCTCATAAGGATTTTCATTCTTACTGTATTCCTTGCTTAGGCCCTGACCACGACGTAGCTAGTTGTCGGTTTTGTGCTAGATTAAATCAACATACAATTAAGCGAAGGTACGATTTTGCTTTTCATTACTTCGGTAGGCGCTTTAACTACAAAATGTCGTCGGATACGGTTCCGGCTACCAGAGTTCACAAACGTCGCAAGGATAAAGACAGGCCTCCGAGGTCCAAATCTGATGATAGCGCACAAGCGGAGCCAGCTTCAGGTTCGGCCGTCGTCAGTGAGGTGCTTTTGCAGCCCCTGTCGTCGGCCATTTCAGAACCGATGGCCGAAACGGACTCTCATGAGGAGCCAACCAGGCCTTTAAATATTTCTATTGCAGGACCTTCGGACAATGCTCCTTCAGATGGGTCCGGAGCCGCTGTGCAGGTACCGGCTTCTGAAGGGCTTCTCAGGCCTACTCAGCTTCTAATAAAGGCAAAGCCAAAGACAAAGGCAAAGACTCCTTCTAAATAAAAGACTGCAACACAGGCCTCTTCTGAACCGGCTCCCAAGTCACAGAAACAGTTACTCAAGATGGCGGAGGATTTACTTACTATGATTAGGGGTTCACATCCCCCTCCAGATAAAAGGCCAAGGCAGGATGTTTATTATGATTCCTCTGATCAGGCTTCTGTTTCCTCAGTTTCTTCTTCTGATCAGGAATATTCTTTCCCTCCTTATGAGGATTCTGATGCTGAGGAATCCATTCCTTCAGCTTCTCCCCCTGAGGATTTCTCTTTTGGGGAAACTTTGCATGAAATGAGGGAACATTTCCACTGGGAAGGACAGGAGTATTCGGAATCTAAGAAAAGACTGAGGGATTTTCTTCTTCTTCCCCAACATAGACCCCTGGCTATTCCTCCTGTTTTGGATATTGTGGATGATGCCTTTTCGGAGGCTAACTTAACCCCTGACTCCTTTCCTCCTGCTCCTGTTAAGCCTGATAGATATTACAGGGTTCCTGATTCCCACCAATTTTTATACAAGAACCCTTCTGCTGACCCTGAAACCATTTCTCAGGGTCCTAAGGGTGTTAAGGCCGCTTCTGTCAAAAATCCCATTCCTACTGAACAGGATTCTCGATCCTTAGAAAGATGGGGCAAAAAGGTGTACACTTCTGCTACTTTGTCTGTTAGGGCTTTAAACTGTCAGTTTCATATGCTGAAATACCAGCAATTTCTCTTGTCTGTTTTAAAACAAAAGCTTACTTCCATTTCTGCCTGTGCAGATAAGGAATTACATGACTTATTGCATGCCACTGAACAAGTTGGGAAGCATGGTTTACACTGTGGATTTGATGCCTTGGAGGCTTCTTGTAGGGCTGCGGCCTCCGGCACAGTCATTAGAAGGCATGCATGGCTAAAGGAACAAAATTTGCCTGAACAAGTAAAGGCTAAATTATTGGATGCTCCTGTTCAGCATAATGTTTTGTTTGGATCAAAAGCTGAAGAGGTGATTAAAAAGATGGAGGATAAGGTGAAATCCATGCAAACAGTTAAAGATTTCTTACAAGTACAGCCACCTAGATTTAGCAGGAATTGGCCTTCAAAAAATTGGTCCTTTCCCTCTTCAGACAGGCCTCAGAGGGGTAGATATAGATGCTCCAGAGGAAGGCCTCAAACTCAAGCCTCTTATAGGCCAAGACAGTGGACTGCTTCCACCCCTAGGGAAGGAGAGGACAGGTCACAAACTCAAAGGAAACAAACTCAATGACTCCCTCTGTTGGGCTACAGGAACTTCTTGCCTGGAAGCCCCTCTCGGAGAAAAACTCTCTATTTTTTACCAAAATTGGACTCAAATAACCCAAGACAAGTGGGTTTTGGATGTGGTTTTAAGAGGTTACAAATTCCATTTTCATACCTTGCCAAGGCCAAGCGGATGGCCAGACCTTCCAAAGCATCAATGGACGGAGGCCTTAAACCAGGTGGAAGCTCTTTTGGCTATGAATGCCATAGAACTGGTTCCACTTTCAGAGATGGGAAAAGGTTTTTACTCAAGGCTCTTTCTAGTCCCAAGGAAGCAAAACTCATGGAGACCCATTCTGGATCTGTCGGTCTTGAACACCTTTCTAGAGATTCCAAAATTCAAGATGCTTACTCTACAGCAGCTACTTCCAATGCTGCCCAAAGATTCATGGATGGTAACTTTGGATTTGAAGGAGGCATATTTACACATTCCCATCAGGCAGGATCACAGAAAATACCTCAGGTTCAAGGCCGGATCGAGGCACTTTCAATTCTCTGCGCTGCCCTTTGGATTGTCTACTGCACCCAGGGTCTTCACCAAATGCCTGGCTCCAGTAGTAGCTTACTGCAAACTCAAGGGAATTCAAATTTACCCTTATCTGGATGATTGTCTAATTCAGGCAGACAGCAAGGATGTGTTACTCCAGCATCTTGAATTTGTACAGAACCTCCTCAAGTTCCTGGGATTCTCTGTAAACATAAAAAAGTCAAATTTGACACCATCACAATGCATAACTTTTCTGGGTGCTCTTCTAAACACCACAACCCAGATGGCATTTCTGACATCCAAAAAACAATTACAGTTGGCTTCAACTTTCAAAACCTTGGCAACTTTAACTCAACTATCTGCAAGGAAATTCCTGCAGGCTTTGGGTTACATGGCCTCCTGCATCCTTCTCGTACCATATGCAAGACTACACATGAGGAAAATACAGTGGTACCTAAAAAGTGTATGGTCTCAGCATTGCCACAGTTTAGACATACTGATCTCCGTCCTTCCTTGCCTTCAAAAGGAATTTCTTTGGTGGTCCAGGGCATGTGCCCTAAACAAAGGGAAACCCTTCTGTCTGCCTCCTGCCACTCAGATGCTAACCACGGACACCTCGGATTATGCTTGGGGAGCCCATTTTCAGGGTGACTGTCTGCAGGGCCTTTGGACAAAGGATCAGAAGCACCTGCATATCAATTTAAAGGAAATGTTAGCCGTTCAGAAAGCTCTATTGGCCTTCAGGAATCTTTTACAACCAGGACAACTACTAATACGGACAGACAACACCACAGTTATGTGGTACATAAACAAACAAGGGGGATCTCATTCCTACCCCCTTTGCAGACTAGCCATGGATCTATGGAACACAGCTCTAGCTTGCAATCTGGATCTTCAAGCTCAGTTTCTACCAGGGAAACAAAACTTCCTGGCAGACAGTCTGAGCAGAAACCTTTCAGATCCACACGAATGGATGCTGGACACCAAAATATTCAGGATGATAACAGCAGTCTGGGTATGTCCTCACATAGACCTCTTTGCATCCCATCTCAATCATCAACTACAGAATTTTTGCACCAGGACTTTCCACAGAAAAGCTTGGAAAGTGGATGCCCTGTCATTCAGTTGGAGGAACCTCTCGGGATATGCCTTTCCGCCTCTTCCTCTTCTTCCACGGGTCTTATTGAAGATAAAACAGGACAAGCCCAAGATGATAATCTTGCTGGCTCCAAATTGGCCTCGGCAGTTTTGGTATCCAACGCTAAAAAACCTATGCCTGGAGCCCCCTTGGGTTTTACCTCAGTCTCCGAACCTTCTGTCCCAGCATCAGGGCCAGGTTCTACACTCTCATGTCAGAACTCTCTGCCTGGCAGCCTGGTTAATCCAGGACCTTTGATTTCTTCTTTACTACCCAAGCAGGTTATGGATGTCATTTTAGAAGCCAGACGTCCTAGCACTAGAAAATCTTATGCAGGAAAATGGAAAAGATTTTGTTCCTGGATGCAGGCTCAGGATTCTGATCCTCTTCTTCCTAACATTACTTTAATTTTACTTTACTTGACAGATCTCTTACATAAGGGTCTCTCTTTCTCTTCCATTAAGATACATGCCTCTGCTATTTCTGCTCATTATAATACAGACCCTCCCATCTTTTCCCACCAGCTCATGAGACAGTTTCTCAGAGGAGCTAAGAACTTAAGACCTCCTAGATCTCCTCCCATTCCTGCTTGGGATCTCAACTATGTTTTGGAAAAACTAACCTTGCCTCCTTTTGAGCCTGCTGCCTCTTCTGACATCAAGTTTTTATCTTGGAAGACAGCTATTCTGTTAGCCCTAACCTCTGCCAGGAGAGTTTCGGAGTTGAAAGCTCTCATGGCTGTGGAACCTTATATTATTTTTCATCAAGACAGGGTGTCTTTAAGGACTAATCCTACTTTCATGCCTAAGGTGGTTTCCAAAGTGGCTTTAAATCAAACTATCCACTTGCCAACCTTTTTCCCCACTCCTCAAAATAAAGGGGAAAGGATCTTACATTCCTTGGATGTACACAGACAACTACGTTTTTACCTGGACAGTACCAAGGACATCAGAAAATCAGAACAATTGCTTGTTTGTTATGCTTCAAGTTCCCAAGGTAAAGCCATTTCAAAACAGACCATTTCTAAATGGATTGCTCATGGAATCAGATTTTGTTATTCACACCATGGAAAGCAAATCCCAGGGAGTATACGGACTCATTCCACCAGAGCTGCTGCCACTTCTGCGGCCTTCCTCAGGGGAGTTCCTACCAAAGACATTTTGGAAGCTGCAACTTGGAGTTCAGTGCATACTTTTTCTAAGAACTACAATCTACCTCTCTACTCTAAGTCTAGGGCAGGCTTTGCCTCTGCAGTCTTGCATGGCCTTTTAGCCGCCCCTTCTTCTTTATGACCACCTCCCTTTCTTTCAGCTTTGGGATTCTACCCTACAGTCATGACTGCAACAGTGAAACACGATGAACATAGTACAGTTGTGTACACCTACCATAAATGTAGATGTTCGAGTGTCTTCACTGGTGCAGTCTGGGTTTCCCTCCCTCCTGTCCCCTCTTGTTTTTACTTTGGTGTAGATCCTTTTTTCACCATTCTTCTGAGGTGTATTTGCATAGGTTATGGGACTTTTTTCATTTTGGGACTCCTGACATCTGGGGCAAGAAAAACTGGAGAAGATGGCGTCGGCTGTCAGCTTTATACTCCTGGCGCTCTGACGTCAGGGAGCATGGTTGAACAGCCGACGCCGGACCCAGACTTTGGGATTCTGGCTGACCGAGGGCTGCCTGCCGGCAGGGAAGAACCCTACAGTCATGACTGCAACAGTGAAGACACTCGAACATCTACATTTATGGTAGGTGTACACAACTGTACTTTACAAGCGCTACCACAAAGGCAGATGGGACAGTAATCTTTCCTAATGCACACCACAGTGGCTACAAATATAAAGAAAGTAAACCACCAATGACCAGCAAAAAACGATAGTGAACACGCAGTAATGAAGAAATAATGATTATTTATTTATAATTCCTTCAAATCCAGACCAGTTTCGGCTATTCAGCCTTTATCAATGAATACAATAAAGTTTTTTTGAATGAAATAAAGCAGCCTGCATTTATACTAGTCTCTGATTACCTGGAAGCAATATTACAGCACCACCCAGTGGCTAGAGTAACAAAGTGCATGTTCCATTCTTGATTAAAGCATATGACCAGTGACACAAAAATGCCAGAGGTGTAGATATTAAGTCATATTTTAAAGATAAAAATCAAAGCTCTGGAAGTAAGCCATTATATGACATACATATTACAAGGTAATAGACCAATACCATAGTCACTATTTGTGAATGCATCTCATAGTGTAAAAAAGCAGAAAATATATACCACTAGTATATATATATTTTGAAGGGTGATAACCACAAGTTCAAAAGAACTGAATAATAATGAACCAAGTACTGATCATATAATATATTACAAAATAAGGCAAAAAGAGTATAGTGGCCTCATTCTCAGCTATATTATAGATTATAATAAATTGAAATAATATGCTTGTAGATAATACAAGTGCAACATTGTAATTGTACAATACTCAGTGTTTAACGCCAACATACCAGATACGAATACCAAACCATACATATACATATTCATATCCTGAACAATTTTTTATCATGCTTTGTAGAGTATAATATGAGCGTTGGTAGGCCTAACCACCATTGAATGGTTCGTACTAATTCTTGATCTATATGAATGTTTGTTGTTGTAACCATGATTATGAAATCCTCCGGTGTTCAGTGAAACTCACAGATGGTCATTCAGACCTGGAGGGAATAAACATCCAAGGTTGGTTATCCAATATTGTTCCTTGTGGTTTAAAATGGTATACCAATCCTGTTGGTTGTTCCTATCTCCCTGAATTTTGTCAATGATCATGAACATAAACTGGGCATTGGGATGTTGTATCATGTGTCTGTATAAAGCATTTGTTTCTTTTTTGTTCCTGATGTCACTACGATGTTCTGTCATCCTTATTCTAAGAGACCTAGAGGTTTGACCAACATAAAAAGCTTTACATTGGCAGGTAGCTAAGTAAATAACCCATGTACTGCTGCAATTACCAAACACCCTGGTTTTAAATATCCGATTGGTGTTGGCACTGGTGAATTCTTTT
Source organism: Protopterus annectens (assembly GCF_019279795.1). Classification (NCBI taxonomy): domain Eukaryota; kingdom Metazoa; phylum Chordata; order Ceratodontiformes; family Protopteridae; genus Protopterus; species Protopterus annectens. Next base: position 266,695,120 of record NC_056733.1, read on the forward strand.
AGTGTACTAACTTGTAAACAGGAGCAGCAGTGACCACATGGAAAAGTACCAATTAGTTTATCACCACTGATAGTGGTCTGATGATATATCGCACCTCCCCCTTCTCTGTTTTTGTAATGTGAAAATAGCCCTCCCAAATTCTTGCCTCTTCTGTATGACATTTGACATTGAGGGCCTTGTATTGACCTTAAAGTGTCATTAGCCAAAATAATTTTCTAGTTGCAATTAAGTATATCCCTGACAATAGGTTGGTTCCTGCCATATGTGGTGACAAATCTCAAGATAGAATCCTGATGAGCATGCTCTGATTTTTTGTATTGCAACAATGTTCTCCTGTCTATGGTTTTGCTCCATGAACTAGCTTGATATATATCTATGTTTCTATATCCTCTGTCCTGAAATCTATGGTATAAATCAAGTCTGGCATGTTCAAATTCATCATGAGATGAACAAATGCGTCTGATACGCATAAATTGAGACTTAGGGATGTTGCGGATGGTGTGGTTCGGGTGCATACTGGAGGCGTGTAACAAGGTATTGTATTGAGGGTATTTTCTAAATGTTTTGGTACTTAGAGTATCATCTGCGTTACGGTAAACAGTAACATCCAAAAAATCTATGGTACTCCTGTTACATGTAACCGTAAACTCAATACCCCAAATGTTACCATTCAGGTACTCCATAAATTCCTTTAGATATGCTTCATCCGTCTTCCACACCATCTAGCAATCATCCAAATATCGTCGCCAGATATCGATTTCCACCATGTAAATATTGTGTGATTTGTCATATATCATACATTCTTCAAAATAGGCCATGAATAAGTCAGCATAAATGGGTGCAAAGGAAGCTCCCATTGCTGTCCCTTGTAGCTGCCAAAAGCATTCTCCATGGAAATAATAGACATTTTTGTTTAATACATGTTCCGCCATGCAGACAAGTAAGGTGTTGAAGCCCGGAGGATATAAGTTTGTTCTCTCAAGCCAGTATTGCAGGGATTGTAATCCCGCCCAGTGTGGAATACTTGTGTATAAAGATTTAACATCCAACGTGCACATTAACCAGTCTGGTTCTAGCTGTGTATCCTCCAAAATTTGTAAAAAGTGCGTGGTGTCCTGTAGTCGGGCCCTAACTGATGTTAAAAGGGGTTTGAGATACTGTGTTAGAAATGCTGATAGTGGTTCCGTCAAGGACCCTATCCCTGATACAATGGGTCTACCTGGGGGTTTTGAAATGGACTTATGTATTTTTGGGAGAAGATACAAGATTTGTTTCTGTGGGTCTTTGACAGTAAGATGTTTAACAGCATTTTTTGTTATGATACCCTCATCCTCAGCTAGTTTCAGAAAAGAATCTATTTATTTTTTAAAAACCCCAATCGGGTCAATGTACATTTGCATATAACATCTGGTATCAGCTAACTGTCTTTTCCCCTCATCAAGGTATTCCCCAATGTTCATAACCACCACGGCACCACCCTAGTCTGCAGGTAGAATGGCAATGTCGCGATTATGCTTTAATTCCTCCAAGGCTGCCTTTTCCATGGGTGACATATTCTGGCCCAGAATGTATGATTCATTATGATGAAAATGTAAATCCCTGAGAACAGATTGTTGGAAAATAGAGACATGTTTGTTCATGGGCGGTTGAAAGTCTGATTTCAAAAATTTGAAATCAAGTGATCTTTGGGAGGTGTTGTTTGAAAAGAATAATTTCAAATTCAGGTTACGACAGAAAGACAAAACATCCTTAACAATGCTATGTTCATTAATAAAAAAACTAGGAATAAAACCAAGTCCTTTATTAAGTAGTTTAGTTTGTACATCTGTCAGTTGAACATTAGAAAGGTTCAAAACATTATGAAACACAAATTCCATCAACTCAACATTGTTTGTAACAGCCCTTCCATGGAATTGGATCTTATTCCTATATTTGTGCTTGCGACCCCCTCATCGCTTGTTTGTATGTCTAAAGGATAGTGAACATTAGTTTTTTTGCTTCTGGGTGATTCTCGATAGTTATTACAGTCATTGTCTGTGCAAGATGAGTCATCCCCTGAGGTACTAGCTAAAGTCTTGTCAGAGGATTTTAGAATAGACCTAGGCCTTTTCTTGGGTTTGTTTCCTGGTGTTTTTTGACCAAAATCATAGAATCTCACAGTTTTTAATGTGTCAAAAGGACGGCCTCTTTGGTAATCAGTACAGTCCCTATTGAACTTACGTATTTTCCTATCTTTAGTTCGTTGGTCAAAATTAGCCAGATCTTTGGATAATTTACTAACCAAAGTGGCATATGTTGGTTGTGATTCATATTTCTTACATTCTTCACATGAAGCTTTAACTTCCATTAAACAAATGTCCACCATTCTCTCATAATAGGATGCAAGGATCTTGACAAAAGTCATTGATGATTGTTGGAGAGCTTGGTTCCATTCTTTGGTCAGCCTGTCCTCCGACCTACTGACCAAAGGCTGTAACTTAACTCTAAGTCCTCTTGGTGTGATATCCTTATTAATATATGCCTTAAAAAGTCTGAGGTGCCATATATTGGCACGTAAGTTTTTAAGATCCTTGTTGAATTGGTTGAAGGCCATTTCACAGCCATTGTTAATGTTAATATTTGAGCCACTCGGATTACTGCTTGACATGTTATTCATACCAAACACCCCAATATCATGTCGATCAGCACATAATCCCGTTAGTAGTTGCTCCAAATCCATTTTTCCAATGTATTTATGAATTTTGACCAACAAATATAAAGAAACACAATAGGCAATATTTGGAATCTGCTTCTTACATTTTATTCACAATGTTGCACTGAATGGAGAAAATATATTTCCAGCAGGTTTTTCTATGTAATGTTGGCCTGTAGAAATCAAATCCAGGAAATAACAAAGTTCTTAATAATTAAATTAAACCATTCAATATTCAGTTTTCATGAACACCTTAAATAAGCAATTAACCTATTATAAACAAATAGCATTTAAAACATTTAAGCCTTATGAATACAGCAGCCACTTTGACTATTACAGCATTCGTTTTATATTTTCAAATTGCCTAAATATTCTTAAGGCCTGCAAACTCCATTACCTAATGAGATGTGATAGTAGTTTTCTTGCAAAAGACAAAAGAAAATGTTGTGCTCATACCTTTCAAACTTTGATCATTAAAAATAATATCACTGGCCTTTAAAAGTCATAGCAGATAGGGTCATAAAGAGGAGCACTTTATTATTTCTTTCATAATAAAAGGCTTTCAGGCATCAGACCTCATATAATTGATGCGTCTGAATATCTGTATAGCCTTAGTCCAATTATTTAATAATGTATATTCTGTTAAATAGATCTCACCTTATTAGGAACATCAGTAAATACTAGAGAAGCAAGTCTAAATATGTGGGCAAAAATCACGGTGTTACTCGGGTCTATATTATATTATTGCATCTTACAAAAGTGAACGACAAATAATCGACCCCATGTAAGTGAAACTTACAACGTCGAAACCTCAGAATATCGCTGTTCCGAAATAAAAAAAAAAAAAACTTTAAAACATTTCCCAGGGAAAGAATTTGCTGAAAAGCCACTTCACTATTTTGCCTTTTCGCTCTTTTCGGTTCGATCAAAATGCATTAGACAAATCAACGATCTGGTAATAGGAACCCATGTTATTCATATCTCTCAACCCTGATTTCAAACAGTACATCTACTTCCATTCCCCTACTCCGATAAAGCATGACACAGCGCTGAGTTCTTCTCTTTCATTGGCTGATTTATAGTGCCAATGAAAGACAGGCTTCCTGGAGCTTGGCACAGTTTGAACAGACTAGTTAGAGGATTAGCCTAAAGTGCACTAGCATGGTCTTTTAAACAAATGGAACCACCCACTGCTGAAGACATTGCAGAATTTGTAGTATTACTTGTGGATCTATCTGTGCCTGAACGGACTAGTTAGAGGATTAGCCTAAAGTGCACTAGCATGGTCTTTTAAACAAATGGAACCACCCACTGCTGAAGACATTGCAGAATTTGTAGTATTACTTGTGGATCTATCTGTGCCTGTACGTAAATAATTTATTCTGTGTGTGTGTGTGTGTGTGTGTGTGTGTGTGTGTGTGTGTGTGTGTGTGTGTGTGTGTGCGTGTGTGCGTGTGTTTGTATTTTATGAGTTTGCATGCTTTGGGCTGGGTAGAAGGCATAGCTCTGCCTCTAAATTGTTTTGGAGTACATCCCTGATTGTGCCTCCTATTGTTACTTTGTACTTTGTAAAATGTTTCCTTGACTGGGTTACAGTCAGTCAATAATACCAGTCATACAGTGTTTCATCCTTCTTAATGGTCAGGAAATGCATGTTAAAGCAAAACCTGTTGTGTCAGCTCTCATTTGTTCCGGATATCAGGTGGTTATTGAAGAGCAGTAAGGCTTTGATAGTCTCATAAATTCTCTGGTCCATTATTTTGGGTGTTTGTCCTCGAGTTGTTGTTGCCTTTTTGCAGAATTCTTGAGTGAAGAAGTTAAGAAGTAGTTTATGTAGAAAACTGTTTTTTTTTTCTCTCAACTCAGTGTGCACTGCAAGCACTAAATAATAACAGGCATGTCAGTTAAAGTTTCAGACTTATCCTTCAGAAAAGAGTTTGCTAATGCAAAGCTAGTTATTCTAGTAAATTTTTAAATATAGAAGTGCAATGTTTAAAATCTGTTCCTGATATTGAGTCTTTGTGTCTGATTCTTGGGCTAAGAAGTTGAAAGGGCAGACAGGGTTGCAATTAGTTGCACTGGATGACTGTGATAGCAATGAGCTGAGATACATATTTGAGCCATTATTTATGTGTTTATTCATTTGTTTGATCTCAAGTAGTCGTATGAAGTGTCTACCATCATACAATTGGCTGTAACTGATGGCTGAATCTACATGTTTTTATATGTGTGTGTGTGTGTGTGTGTGTGTGTGTGTGTGTGTGTGTGTGTGTGTGTGTGTGTGTGTGTGTGTGTGTGTGTGTGTGTGTGTGTGCTCACTTATGCAATGCAAAGCTTGCATACTGTTATATTAAACAGGAAGATTTGTGGAAAATGCAATGTTTTGTGCATAAAATGTAAGGGTTTACAAGGCAGTATTTTAGTAAAGTGGCAATACAATTTTGGAATGTTCCTCTAACAGGATTTGCGTATTTAATGGACAGGATTTATTTTTGTCTGTATGTGGCCTGGTAAGAAATGCTTGGAGCTCTGACTGATTTACAGGCCAAGGTGTATTCTGTGGTTTTATTTACTTAATTATAGCCTAAATGTGTATTAAGTGAAGTTCCCACAAACTGAAATATACTGACTTTATAGTAATTCAGCTAATTAAATTATAGTTGCATCTGACATTTACAGCAACCCAAGAAAACAGCTATGTGTATCTTTAAGTTTTTGCAATGAAGTAAGGATGCATTTTCTGGTACAGCACAGCTGTATAGGTTTGCATCTCTTAGCACCACAAGGGTCCCAATTTTATAGGTTCTACATGCCAAGGGGGCAAATTTACACATTCATGCCTCTATCCCTGACAGGCATGAATTTATACATATGCAGATTTTGAGTGCTATGATTATTGAAGGCACCCTGCTATGATTTCAAAAGTTGAGAGGATGAGAGACATGGTGTTATGCATATGAACTCTGACTGTGCTGATCTACTGACAAAATGTACTGGAACACAGATGTGATGTCATACCTCATATTGGTACAACTCAGGTTTTAGACCACATCTACTCAAGCTTTCAGGCTACTAAGAGGCCTTCATCAGGAGTTAATATGTTACTGATGCTACACACAGTGCTTTAAGCACGTCATGAATCCTAGTGTTTTCATTGTAGAGGACTAAAGGTTCAGCGGAAACAATGAATACAAGAAACTGGCAGCTAGTGTTTCAAATTTCTAAGTATTTCATGGCTGTGCACCTGGTATCTGGTGGGACTGATCATTACTAACTCTATGAGTTTCAACTTGTGCCATGCTCAATATAACTTCTGTATAAAATGGAATTATATACCAGTCTCCCTGCCTTTTTCACAATTGTGACATCAATTTTCACATTGCCACCTTCACAAGCATTACACACACACTTATTGCATTTAACTGTTTCTTCCTTATTATTTGCACGTACCGTCCAGAAATACTATAAATCAACTACAGTAAAGCTGACTGCCTTTCTTTAATCCATTTCTTAAATTTCCTTGGTCCCATTTCATTCCTTCGTACAGTATCCTACGTCTTGCGTCTTCTTTCTTCTCACAATACATATTTTACTTTGTACCCTCAACTCACTGGTATCACACCCGCCCTGCACGTTTGCGCGTAATACCCTGTAACTGAACCCATCTTTTTCTCTGAAGAACATTCCATTTAGCTGGATAACCTAATAAGAGAATGTTGTAGGTTATCTGGAAACAGTTGGCAACTGCACTTCATCCCATTGTTAGCTGTTTGGCTTTTTGCCCAGACTTTCTTCAGAAAACCAGTGCCATTATCACCAACTCCGTGTCTTAAACAGTTTTTACAGTTGCTAGCATACCTAATTAATCTGTCTCCCTATCCAGCCAATATGCTTAATAAATGTAAAAAACACAGTGCAGCAAACCATGGCCCCTGCCTCATGCTCCTTATTCAAAACTATTATACACATAAACTCTTGCAGCCACCCTCTTTTTCCTTCTTATGCAATCCTTGAATTTATTCAGTCTCGCCAACAGCATAGGAAGTACCTAGAATGAATGCTTTTAATACAGACAATACCACTCCATCACCTAATATATGCCTATATATTTTATACAGAATTGTAATATGTTATGGGTCCGCACAAAAATGTGAAATATTTCATTGATTTCCTCAGCTCAGTGTGGACCTGAATTTATTTTGTCTAGTTAAGGCGTAGTGTAGGGGCCATTAAATATTGCGGTTTCTGTGTAGCCTAGTACTAAGTGGTCAAATTACAGATGCTTTTTTTTATTGGTCTTTACTTTTTATTGTCTGTTTTTTTTAATACGTTAACTCTGCATATCTCTCAACCTCTTAGGGCCAGAAATCTGGACAAAGCTAAAAATAACAGTGAGACAAAAGCCCAAAGTCAAGGACAGTTTTTCATTATTGCCCTTACATATATGGCAGGTTTTGTGTTAGCATGTATTTTCTGAAGGATGTGAGGTCTGAAATTCAAATGTCTGTCATTATTTAGTGGCTTCAGTCATCAATGACTTAGCGGAGAAGCAGAAATTTTATAAGGAACAGACCAAAAAAATATGAGGTAACAATCTGAACATTCTGTAAAATCTGGACAGTTGTGAGGTATGCCCTTTTAACAGAGACTTCTGGAAGTTGCACTGGACCCTCCTGCTGGAAACATTGTATAAGCTGTTTTGAATATCTGGTACCACATAACTAACTCTGAGAAGTAATTTTTGAATTTTTTTCTGCATTATTTACAATGCACTTGACTTTGTTTAGCTAATCCTTCCAAAATTGTTGTTCTAGCTTTTTTCCACTTAATTTTCCTGCTTACATTGTTTACATCTAGGTTGGTTCAAGTTTAGTGTAGGGGCCATCTTGAGGCAGTAGCGGTTGTGTGAGCGTACACTGGTTCCTGTGGTTTCTGGGTAGGCTAGCACTAAGTGTTTTTCATTGGTGTTTACTTTTCAGTGTCTGCTTTACTTACAGTGACATTAGCACTGCCACATTAGATGTAGCTGAGTAGTCGTTCATGTGCACAAATGAAGTTTCCCTTAGTCATCAATGTAAAATTAAAAAAAATTCTTCTTCTTTCCTCTCTGGAGTGATTGTTACCAGCCAGCCTTGAGCTTTACTGGTGTGTGATAGCCTACATAGAATTGTGAGGACCTGCACAGAATGACTGCCTGTCACACATGTCTGCAAGTTGCTATATCCTACAGGCTCTGTTTGACTGCATAATCCCCCCCCCCCACACTTCTTCACAACATTTTGTTCATCCAAGATCCTTTTAATTATTATTTATTTATTACTTATTTATTATGTTTGTTAACCTGGTAGTGTCCAGCTAGGCCAGAAGCCTGTTTTTAGTGGAGACCCAGGGAGAAAAGCTCCAAGGTGGATTACAATATAATTTACAAATGACATATGCACAGTGGCAGCTTGTGCTATTGGACTGCAGGGCTGCAGCCCCCCCAGCTGAAAACCAAAATAAAAAAATCCTGGAACTCACGCATGCATGCATGGAAACTCAAATCCAGACTGCTGTTTAACCAGTCTGGATTCGGAAGAAGGCAGCAGTCTTACAGATTTATTTATTTTATTTTACATTTGTTGACCGGGATAGTCCGACTGGATATATGTCCATTTTCAACGGACACCTGGGGAAAAAAGCTCCACATACCAAAAAAGAGACAGTACATACATCACTGAGTGATAAACTCAGCCAGACATGTTTAGAAAAATACAGATAAAGAATACAGGCAGATATCAGTAGAAGGTGTGCACCAGCAACATACTGGTACAAAGTTAATGTATATTTATTTATAGTTATTTTGATACTGATCGGTATATTTATATCTATATCTATAGCTATATATATATATATATATATATATATATATATATATATATATATATATATATATATATAGGTTCATAGGTTGGTAATGGGCTATCTGCCTGAAGGCATATATTAGCCCAGCCACATTGTGCGGTATTCACCACCCCTTTAGTAGTTCCCTAGACCCTTGTACTAGTAGCTAGTACCCTTGGCCCTTATCTAGTAGTGCTGTTGGTGTGATCCCTGGTGTGAACTTTCTGTTACCCATCCACTCATCAAGGTTCCTCTTGAAGAGTGATAGTAAGGGGCTCTGTCTTATGTAGATCGGGACCCTGTTCCATAGTAAGGGATGTCTCTGCGAAGGGAATCTATCCCTCCAGCATGTTCTATTCATTGTTGTGTTGAGGTTTATATCCCTAGAGCATGTAGCTCGAGTAGATTTGGTTTTGCTAAGATGGAGCATGTTCATCAATTCTGGGTTGGACATGGTTCTGTACGTTAGACAGAGATCGCCTCTGAGAAAGCGGTATGCAACAGAGAACAGTCTTAGCTTTTTCAATCATGCTGCATAGAGCAACTATTTGAGGCCAGTAATCCTCTTGGTTAGGTACCTTTGTGGTCTCTCCAGCTGCTGGAGATGTCTAGCCAGGTATATTCCAATTGGTGCATTATACTCAATAATGGGTCTGATGAGGGAAGAGTAGAGGGGCACCATTACATCCTTAGATCTTGATGTGAACCCTTTCATGATCAGATGGGTCACATAGAAGGATTTTCTAACCACTTTGGCAACATTGTTATCAAAGGAAAGCTGACTGTCTACTTGGGTCCCTAGATCCCTTATTTCTTCTTCAGATTTCAGGGGATTACCTCCTATGTTGTAGTTTGTGGGTACTCTGTTTTTTTCCAAAGGGGATTATTACGCATTTTTTTGCATTTAGCTTGAGACCATGACTTTGACACCATGCATCAGTCTCATTTAGGCCCTTCTGGAGGATCTCCATGTCGGCCGGAGACTCTATTATAGCACCCAGTTTGCAGTCATCCGCAAACTTAGTCAGCCACAGCCCTTCCGTGCTTGCCTGTACTTCTGAGAAGTATATGCCAAACAAGAGGGGCCCCAGGACAGAGCCCTGAGGCACACCACTCGTTACTGGTCTGGATTCGGACATAGATCCTGCTACTCTTACTTTATGGGATCTGTCTGAGAGCCAGTTTGCGATCCATCTTGTGACGTAAGGGTTTATGCCCAGGCTGGTGAGCTTATCAATAATACCTGAATGGGGAATGGTGTCAAATGTTTTAGCAAGGTCAAGGTAAGCCGTGTGTACCTCCTTTCCCTTATCTATAGCCTGAGTAACTGTCTCAAAGAAATCCACCAGGTTCAGGAGGCATGATCTGCCCTTGACGAACCCGAACTGTGTGGGGTCCAGTGACTGGATGTTCCCAATCTGTCCCTTTATGAGTTCCATAATGATTCGCTCCATAGCCTTACAGATCAGACTGGTCAGGCTTATTGGTCAGTAGTTCCCAGGGTCAGTTGTGGCCCCACCCTTGTGTAGCGGGACCACCATTGCCATGCACCATTCTATGGGCACATATCCTGTGGAGAGGCTAAGACTGAACAGGGTATTAAGATGCAGGGTTAATTCCTTTTGGAGCGTGCGTATGACACAGCCTGGGACACCATCTGGTCCCATGGAGGCAGTGTTTTAGCTTTAGATAGAGCCTTGTTAACCAACGTATCAGTAATAATTGGACTTACACAATCCCCTGGAATGGTAATAGGCCCTGTAGATGGTGAGGGGGGGATTTGCACTGAACCTCTCAGCCAAGATGTTGGCAATGTCAGAAGGGTCAGTGTATTTTGTTCCATTTTGTACTAGCTCAGAACAGACCTGAGCATTGCCATTTAGGTTTTTGACGTAGCCATAGAAGGCCTTATGGTTATCCTTGGCAACTTTCTTTTCAAAATTAGCTTTAGTTGACTTGATGAGGGCCCTCAATTTCTTACTAATGCTGATCAGGGATGATTTTTCTACTTGAGATTTGGCCTTTTTTTGTATAAGTCTTCTCCTCCTTTTATTGTAAAGTTTGCTTATGGCCGGGGTCCACCAGACTGGTTTCTTCTTGCTTGAGGAAGGAGTCTTGGTTTTATTTGGGATAGCACGGTCCATGCAATCCTGAAGATGCATATAGAGTGCCTTGGTGCAGGATTCTGCATCCTGGATATCATTATCCTTCTGCAAGGGAATAGTGTAGCTTTCCACTTCGGATGCAAGTAGTTTGAAGTTTGCTTTGGAAAGGTTTTTAACTATGGTTTCTTTGATTGGGGGAGGTGGAGGAGTGAGGATGTCCAGGGTTATCAGTTTGTGGTCGGATCTGACCAAGGAGGGAGTGATAACGGGTGTGGTACAATGGTATGTGTGTATATATATATATATATATATATATATATATATATATATATATATATATATACCGCTGTTTACATTTATATAAATATTTTCTACAGATACTTTTGTATATCCACACTTAATTGGTGTTAGCAACAAAGTTTATCAAAACACTAACGAGTTAACTGGTAATAATAGGTGTACTATATACTTTTTTAGGAGAATCTGATTGGAGGTTCGGTGGTTGGAAATCTTGTTACGTTATTTTATTGAAATGTGGTTTTATTTTATTGAAATGTGGTCCTAATTGATTGTTATTTTATGTCTGAAGAAGTCTTGCTATCAGCAAGACGAAAAGCACTTCACAATAAACCTTGTTCCTGTGAGCAACATTGGCAGTCATCTTTTAGCTCTTATAGCTTTACTTCAACAGTGCTGAGTGGCAAGGCATTCTCTGACCCGTTTTTCTTCGTTAGATATCAATATACACAATGTGCGGACTTGCATCTTAATGGCAAAGACGTATCAGAAAATGTGAACATAGAATACAATCAGATCTCATAATCAGATTCCCCAGAAGTCTATGTGATTACAACCACATAGACAGGAAAGGGATCAGACTGCAAAGTCTGCAGTCTGTGCATGCTCAGAACACATGCATGCATGCTCAGCATTCCGGCTCCGAGAACAGGACTACTGGCTGTTTTTGCTGTGAATGAGGCTTATGGAGGTAACAGCTGGCTGCTTTTGCTTTGAAACAGTTCTACTCGCTGCTTTTGGCAAACTGCATCAGAGGACTTGGGACAGAGCAATCTCCAGGTACTTGCTTTAGTGGTGTGTGTGTGTGTGTGTGTGTGTGTGTGTGTGTGTGTGTGTGTGTGTGTGTGTGTGTGTGTGTGTGTGTGTGTGTGTGTAATGCCCCAGTTACCACGTAGTGGAACAGCAGCACCAAGGACGCCCTCTGGGAAATATATTCCAACTCAGTAACTCCACGAAACAACCAAATGAAAGATTCACGTTTGTAATGACTTTAATCCACAAAATCCACAAATACAGTTAAGCGCTTTCACCCGGGTTCATCCCAGGCTTCTTCAGAACAAAATTAATTAGAAACCAGAATGGGTTTAAATACAAAAAATAGTGACATGTGACATTACGTAAATGTAATTAATTAAATGCATTCCAATTAATTATATTACTTAAAATATTTGTTAAAAACACAATAATATAATAAATATTAAAAATTAAAGAAATGGCCATTCAAAAAAGATAATTCTTGTAAATATGTGTTCATATGTTTCTTCCTATTTGATTAAATAGTAAATAAAACAGTTATAAAAAAGTTCTAAATAAAAGCTGTTGTCTAATATGCTAATGTCCAAAATAAATAACAGTTAAAAATAGATAATTGTATCCAATGTACCTTACAAACCAGAATCAATAGTTTACTTATAGTGACAATAAATAAATATATATAAGTGATTTTGTATGTAATGTATAATATTAAAAATACTCAATAAAAAATACAAAAGGCACAATGTATTGAAACTGTTCACCTCAAATATGTAGCTACTATGTACACCTTGGGAAATCAACCAAAATAATTGCAAATGAATACAAATAATGAGGGAAACATCCCAGTGTTCCGTACCTATAACCTGGCTGCTCTCATTCTCAAAACACTACTAATGTTAATGTGGTCATTCAACCCGGGAGTCCTGCCAGCATCTAATTTCAATTGCCAAAACAATTCCCGGTATTCTAATTTAGTTTCCCAACTACCTCCTCTCGGGTCCACTTCAACCTGTTCAATCACACAAAACTTTAATTTCATATTTGGACAACAAAGCGAATGTTTAAAAAAGGCGTTAGAATCTTTGCCTGTCCTCACCTCATATAAGTGTTCATACACCCTTCTACACAGTGGTCTCTCAGTCTTCCCAATATAAAAACTGGAACATGTCGTGCACCATCCTAAATATACCACCCTGGATGATTTGCAGCTAAAGTGTCCCTGAGTTCGAATATAAATTTTCCTAGAGGGAATAAATACAGTAGGTGTATCAGCAATGTAGGAACATTGATGGCACCTTCCACACTTGAAAGTGCCTTTCTTCTTGTGTTTAGGAATCTGTATATGTTCCTTGTTCCCCCTCTCTAAATGTTCCTTTAAATTGAGGTCCCTTCTGCGAACAAATTTGGGAAAATTTGGAATGTGTTCTGATATGTCATTATTGATTTTCAAAATGTACCAAAATTTGTTGATAATTTCCTCAGTTAAATAAGAGGTGTCAGAAAAAGTGTGAATAAAAGTGTCCGAACTAAATTCCTTGTTTTCACTAATAATAGTGTTAGTAACAGTGCCTTTCCCAATTAATGGGAAGTATTTCAGTTCCCTGTTGTGTAGCACATCTTTTAACTGTTGGTTAATAAAGCCCTCCGGGTATTTCCTTTCTAAAAATAATTTTTTAATGTATTCAGTTTCATCAATAAACTCTTCATTATTACTTGTCATCCTGGATGCCCTAATAAATTGACCCTTGACTATGCCCTTTTTCTGGTACATTGGGTGACCACTCTCAAAATGCAAATAACTATTAGAAAAAGTTTTCTTCCGATATAACCTAGATTGGAAACAACCATTAATATAGTCCTTGTAAATAGTAGTGTCCAAGTAATTCAGTTTGTCATCCTCCACATGTATAGTGAATTTTAAAAATGTTGTGGTCTTATTAATGTATTCGAAAAAATTGTTTACATCGTCCCTAGTCCCCGTCCAAAATATGCAAATATCATCTAAAAATCTCACATAATGTGCTATGTATCTATTCCATTCTGTTTAAAAAATATAATGTTTCTCCCAATTTTACAAATCACATAATGTGCTATGTATCTATTCCATTCTGTTTAAAAAATATAATGTTTCTCCCAATTTTACAAAACACAGTTCGTGTATAAAGGGGCACAGGATGCTCCCATCGCTACTGCCTTTTTTTGATGGTAGTATTCACCATTGAAGAACACATAATTGTTAGTTAGTACAGTTTCAGTGAATTCAAGCAACATATTAATAACTTTCTGATCCAGCCTGAATTCATTAACTAAAATGTTGGAAAACCAGTCCAACCCTTCCACATGTGGGATACTGGGAAAGAGTTCCACAACATCAATGGTAACCATCAGCAATTCTTTGCTAAACATGTTCCGGTTGATCTTTTTTAAAAATTCCCATGAGTCTTTGCAAATGTGTGGAACTGTTTCCACAAAGGACTTAACCGTTGTATCCACAAATACAGCTAAGGGTTCAGTAATCCCCCCTGCTCCTGCCACAATTGGCCTACATTTAATGTTGTTGATCCCTTTGTGGGTTTTAGGAATACCAAAAATCGTAGGTATTCTGGGATGCCCAACATTCAAAAAATTGTATACTTTCTCATTGAGTGCACCCTGTAACAAATGGTCATACAAATAGTATTTTATTTTAGCATAACCTATATTAATTTCATTTTTAGAAACCACTTCATATTGTTCATTGTCCTGTAAAATATTGTACATGTGGTTTTCATAGTCATAGTTGTGCATTAACACAACTCCACCACCCTTGTCAGGTTTCATGACCCTGATTTTGTGTGATTTCAAGAAATCTAAAATTGCGTAATCTTCAACCGAAAAATTGTTGTATTTACCTCCAGCCCCATTGATTGTTCCAGTATTTCTAATTTCTTTTTCCACTATCTCCTCAAAAATCCTCAAGGAAGGGTGGATAGGTGGGTTGAAAGTACTTCTTCTAACTAGTTCCCCATTAATTGGAGCTTGCCCTTTAAATAAAATGTTAACGTTTAATCTCCTCAGGAACATCTTTAAGTCAATGATCGTTTTGACCTCATTCCCTGCCCTAGAGGGTACAAAATGAAACCCTTTGGTAAAAAATCCAAAAAAATCCTTGGTAATAGGAAATTCTGTAAAATTGAAAATGTTAAAGTTACCTATTTTACAAACCACAGATGTCTCACATTCTTCTAAAGTGGTATAAGTGTGCGTTTCAATTGTGTGGTCACACAACTGTGTTGGACCTGAATTATCTATTGATTCCAAATGTTCCGTGAGAAATAGTTCCCTTTCCCCCTCCCACCCCTCCCCCTCCCCCCTCTCTGAAAATAAAAATCCTGGCTAGACCCATTCCTGCCTTTTTCTGCTAATATTTCACTTCTTCTGAGTCCCTGACCCTCTGGAGTGATATCATTAATTTCAGTGTTATTAAAATTGTCGACCCCTGAAATGGGTGGTACATTGTTCTGAAAGTTATTACGTGATGTAAAGTTAGGTAATGGGTAAGCCCTCCCCTCCTGATACTCACGTAAATCCCTCTCTAGTTTTCTAATTTTTCTATCTAAAATCTTATTGCAGTATATATCCACTTCACTGAATACATTAACATACTGATTTCTTTCTTTTTCAATAAGATGGTCAATTTCTAGTCTGTCTTGCAATTTTTCCAGGTCTTTCAACAAGTATTCACTCCTCCCCTCGTATTCTTTAATGAGCAGCTTCAAAACTTCAATTCCTGCCCTATTGAAGACCTCCCATAACTCCTGATGTAAAGTGCTATCAGGTGTGACATTGTTTGGGTATTTAAAAAAGCGTAAGCCCTTTGGCACTCTATTAACTTGCACACAATGCCTTAAATAATCTATCTCCAACTGGTTAGATTTAAAAACATGCATTTGATTTTTAAATAACTTAAAATTATCTTCAAAATTCACATGTAAGTCATTAGGAACAATACCTTCCGTAAAATGAAATTTCTTGTTAGTCCATTTCGCAAAGTCAGATACCAAATCCTGATTAGAATTAATTGTCCTGTTAACCATCCCCTGAGTTGTAGCCAAACCAGTATTTTCCTTGTTGTTAGTATTGAAAATGCGTGTATCCCTTCCATTAATAGTCGAAGTAGAAGGCGTAGGCTGATGGACCTCCGTTACCTCCGTAGGACACATTGCCCTTTCCTTACGTCTGGTAGTAGATTCTTGAAAGTGTTGTTGGTTACCAGGGAAACTGGTAACAATTTCTTCTTCCCTATTCGACAGACGTTTGTTGAGCTCTGTCAGTAACGCAACCACTTGGTTGAATTCACTCCTAGAGACTGGAGTGTTTTCGCCGTTTTCCTTCGTCATACTATCTTTCAATATGTTGGGAATTCCCTCAGAGAGATCGATGCCCTGTTCATCGGCCATAGCAAAGAAAACCACAAAAACCAAAAGAGAGTCAAAAACCACGTAGTGGAACAGCAGCACCAAGGACGCCCTCTGGGAAATATATTCCAACTCAGTAACTCCACGAAACAGCCAAACGAAAGATTCACGTTTGTAATGACTTTAATCCACAAAATCCACAAATACAGTTAAGCGCTTTCACCCGGGTTCACCTGGTGGCCAGAGAGAGTAAATCAGGTTCAAACCATCAACCTTGGGTGCAGGTAGCAAGAACCTGAATTCCCTACCCACCACCACTTGTGAAAATCATTCAGATATTTGCCTCATATTTTTGTTCTGTTCTGTTCCTCATAAAATCTGTGGTTTTCTGGATTTTCAGAATTTCAGACTTCATATTATTCAGAAAGTACATAGTACCACAAAACATTTTATTCTAGCAATTTTCTAAGTTTATAAGATCAATATTTGAAATTTCTCCCTATTTTTGGGGCTGTATTCACCCATTATTGGCTTTGTGCAGGTTTTTTTGTGGTAAAAGGTTGAGAGCTATGGTGAGAACTGAATTCACTGAATATGTTTGGAGGATGTATTCCCCCATTATTGGCTTTGTCCAGGTTTTTTCTGCTAAGAGGTTGAGAGCTATAGTGAGAAATGAATTCACTAAATGATAGCCATTTAAGTTTCAGTCTTCCTGTCTTTTAAGAAACAGCTGATTTGGCATAGTGGTATGTTGCTCTGACTGGAGTGCACAGGGTCCTGCGGTCAGGACTTAGCAGTGAAATGCATGGCGGTAGTACAGCATTGTATTCTAGCAACTTTCCATGGTTATACAAGCAATGTTTAAAATGTGTCCCTGTTTTTTGGGCTTTTGTCCCCCCCTCCCAATAAATTTTGGCTTTTTCCAGATTTCTTCTGCTTATGTGCTGCAAAATTGAGAGATACAGTTGAGTGGATTTTACAAGGAGCTAAGAGCTTCAGGGGAAGGAAGTTTAGTGATGCTTATGCTGAGCCTGCTTTCATTGTTAATAGCACAACAGGTAGTGTACTTGCGTTTGATGCAGAAAGCTGTCGGTTCTACTCCCACAGTATGTTAATGCATTGCTGATACTGTACTGTGTTGTACTTTTAAAGGGGGTGGATGCTGCAGTCCTGAGGATGTCCTCTTTGGCGGAGATACCTAGTAATAACTATCAGTCTGTTATCAGTTTGCCATCCATTCCCTATTCCAATATTACTAGCTTATCATTTTTTTAATCTAACATGGGCAATTTATTCCTCAAAGGCAACAGGTACTTTATTTGTAGATGAAACAATTAAATATAAAGTTGTTTGCTAGCAGCAACCACTTCATTAGTTACAGATCTCTTCAATGTGGAATTAATTACATGACTTTTACTTCTGCAGAGATTGTGCATATTTACTGATACTGGTGGATTGTAGGAGCTTGAGTAAACATGATGGAAATGTTCTGAATTGGGCAGTTTTGTAATTATTGCTGCATGCATTTTGTTTCATTGTTTACTGGAAAAATGTTCAAAACAATAAATTTAAAATGCACTCTAACACGTGTGCTGTATTATACAAGGAATATAATTTAATACAGTCAGGAAGGTGTATCAAAGGACATATGTATGTTTCGTGTGCAAGGGGCCTATGATTTGAAAACAGCCCAAAGGTAATCTTTATCTGTCACTGGCCAGATGCATTTTCTTTGAATGTGGGTTTCAATGCTGTTTCAATGAATGTGAGTTTCAAGGGCAGAGAAGTTTTAATGCTACATCTATGTTCATTGTGAGATTGCATTGCTTTGTTTAGCAGATGGCTATTAGTGTTTGTGCTGTAAAATGTATAATAAAACTTTTAAATAAAATCCAAACCATTGTAGAAGTAAAGCAGTATGCACACTACAGTGTTTATGGTAAATGAGGTGAAATAGCCAAGTAATGGGACATTGGAATGGCTGCGGGGGGGGGGGGCATTCGACCAATTTTTTTTTGTGGGGGGGGGGTGGCAAACTCAAAAACAGCCCCAGCTAAACTATACCTCTCAACTGTCCAGATTTTCATAGAATGAATAGATTTTTGCTTCTTATTTTTGGTTTGTTCCTCATAAAATTTGTGGTTTTCTGGCAAATCATTTAGGAATGAAGTCACTAAATAATGACAGACATTGAGTTTCAGACTTCATACCCTTCAGAAAAATGCATACTAAAGCAAGACCTGTTATTCTATCAACTGTCTATGTTTATACAACAGCAATTTTGTTCCTCCAATATAGTTAGCATTGTCCAGATTTCCTGCATTAAGAGGTTGAGAGGTAAGTGCACATAAATTGCTTTATAGAATTAGGTATATCCAAACCTCTCAACTGTCCCCAACTTTGGTTCAAAATGTTGCTCTCCCCCTAATAATCACTCCGCAAAATGGCACGTTTGGAAGAAAATGTGGAGGGTTTACAATTAAGAAATAATTGTAATGATCAGAGTTATAGATTATTTTTATTTCAGAAATGCATGTAGATTCTCTAAGAAAATGTGAAGAATTTACAATTAAGAAATAATTGTAATGATCAGAGTTATAGATTATTTTTATTTCAGAAATGCATGCAGATTCTCTTATTTTGTCAGCTGCTCAACTTTATAGTACTAATATTAAAAAGTGTCCCTTGCTTGACAGGTCCCCAGCTGTATTGTGTGGCTATTTTATATTTTTGCATCACATTTTTGGTCCATTTTTCATAAAATTGTGTTTTTCTGGCAAATTAGTGGCAAATCATTAAAGACTGAAGTTAGAAAATAATGACAGACATTTGAGTTTCAGATTGCATACCATTCAGAAAACTCATACTAATGCAAGACCTACTATTCCATTATCTTTCTAAGTTTATAAGAGCAATATTTAGCCTCCCTTTGATTTGAAGTCACCAGCCACCGCTGCATATGCATGTTACAATAATTATAGGTCATATAAAAGAAATAACAATTACAAGTTCTAACCATAGTGTTAAAAGTCAGGAGAATAAAAGTTAGCCATATTGAAAGATAATTAGCAATTATCAGCAAGTGTCAAAAACATTTCAAACTCCCAGTTACAAACACCCATCCATTGCTTTGTACTGGTCAGCATTGAAAGACAATGGGCTGCCTTCTAGCATTTGATATCGTAAGGCAGTGTAACAACTGCTATATGCTCACTAAAAATAAAGTGTTGCTCAACTAAAATGATTATATCTGTGCATGGCTGATTTTTTGGAAGCTCTCTGGAAATACCATGCATGCAGTGTGCATTACACTGTTTTATTCCCACACATACAAATGTAACATCCACGTTCTATGAGAGCAAAAGATTCATACCCAGATGCCATTAGGAAATCATTACCTAAGTCCCCCAGAACTCATATCAGGTATCAATAAAATCCTCACATACATCTACTACAAACACCCCTTCATTAAAATGTTGCAAACAACAAAGCACCTTTATCAGGGTGGCCTTTCTCAACTCCAGGGGATAAACAACAAAACTGCCCTGTCTGGACAGAGTTTGTCATCTAGAAAGAGTCCATGTCTGTATAGTCACTGAGACATGGCTCAAATGCAATGACAATATCCACTCTGTGCCTGCATTCTGTGCCTATCATGCCTTAACACGTAGCTGAAATAGTGGCAATGTCTCAGGTTTCATTAGGGATGCCATCCCTTCAGCTTAGAACTTGTTACAGGTCCCCTTCCACAGTCCCATATGGCTGTGATACATTACTAGCATTCCTAGAAAACATTCATATTAAAGATTGATCTATAATCCTTGGTAACTTCTACCACCCCTCCATAGATTTGAGTATTTATATTCCTAACATCAGGTATGTACAATGTTTCTTAGACTGGGTGAACAGAAATTACTGGAGTCAAAGTATCTACAACCCACCAGGGCAGAATTATCCCAGATCTAGTTCTCATAAACTCAGCTCTGGTCTACTCCCTGCCATTGATTGGTCCCTCATTTGTTAAATCTGATCTCCATCGGGTTACCTTGACCCTCAAAACATCCTCTTGTGTGATCACCAACACCACCCTGTTTTGAGACTTCAAAAAAGCTAACATTTTACAAATGTATGAAGAAATTGCCAGATTCTCCAATGTAATCCCAAAATGCAACCAGGATATACACCCACTTATACCAAGGTTCTTAATGCTCATTTAGATAAATGCATTGATACACATCAAGGCCAAATACAGAGGCAAATTCAATAACAAACCTCCCTGGTGGTCAGTAGATATAAATAAACTTTATAACAGAAGGAAGAAACTGCTTGATTGCAAGGCCAAAACCTCTCATGACAATGAGAATATAATATGCCTTATTAAGAAACTGAAGCTATTAAGATCAGCGTCTATGCTGCTGAGACTAATGATGATTGTAAGTCCTTCTTCAGCTACGTTAGAAAAACTAAGGAATAAGTCACGTCATTGCTCAGAACTTATCTACAACAGCACCTGCTTTACAGATACTAATGACATCACCAACATATTGGCTAATGAGGTTAGCACAAACTTTTAACCTGTAGCTATCATTCCCATCCCAACCCAGTAGCATAGCTAGGGTGGGGTGATGGGGGAAACTGCCCCAGGCATAGTGTTGGGGGGTGTAATCAGCTAACCATGGTTGCTGTTTAATGCATACCAGCTTCTAAAACCTGATGTTGCATTTGTGGCCAAACCTAAGTGATGTAGTGATCCGCACGTGGTCTAAACTGCAGGAACTGCTTCCTACATCTTTACTTTTAACAGTAGAAATAAATAATTTTTTAATATAAAGCTGAGTGCTTTTGCACTCCATGCAGAGCATAAACTGTAGCAACTGCTCGTTACATCTGTTACAGTTTAAGAGACAAAAACTTTTTTCTTTTTTTATTTAAAACCTCAGTGCTGTAGTGCTCCATGCAGAGTGTAAAGTGTACCAAGTGGATGCTACACTTGTAGCAAGCAGTTTGCTACAGTCTAAAAGAAAAAAGATTCTTTATTTTTAGTAAAATGATAGAAGGAGAGTTGGGGCAAGGCTCAAAATGGGACCTGATTGCCTGACTAGGAGGGAGAGTGGTGTGTCATTTAGAAGAAGAGGACTTTTTTTTTGCTCTTCACTTGAAGAGCTGATGGGGTAGGGCATTACTTTGCTGTACTGGCACAGGGCACTGGTTGAGCCAGCTACTCCTCTGTCCCAACCATACTGGAGACACTTTCCTCATATTGTCTCCAAGAGCCATACCCTTAAAGTGCTCTCCATGACCAAAAATACTTCTTCAATGGATCCCAACGACATTCCTGGTTGTCTTGTAAACAGTGTCGACTAAGCCCTTACTGAACCCCTCCTTAAGTTGTTCAAACTAAGCCTTTCTACAGGCTATGTTTCTGATCAATGACACACTGTGGTGTCGATGCCCCTTCATAAAGATGGTCCCATCACTGACCCAAGCAACTACAGCCTCATTAGTCTTACTACTCTTGTCTGCACACCACGGAATGCATCATCACTGATCTCATAAACCAAAACACTAAGAATTCAATCAGGCTTCACCTACAATAATTTGGATTTGTTAAAGGCAGGTCATGCCTCCGCAGTCTTTTGAACTGTGGAGCTTTCTATGTAGGGGAAACCACAG
>NC_056733.1:266721922-266789422 GCF_019279795.1 Protopterus annectens
GTCATTTCATTTTACCAGACAGCACTGTGCTTCTTAAAAATAGATACAGTCCTTTAAACCTGTAATGCTATCATTTTTAGAACAAACTTCATCACTATCTCTGTCTCCATGGTGAAGAGGAATGAAGCCATAACTGCATTTGAGATAACCTAACATTGATTAGTGGTCCAGATGACCCAATATTGATAAATAGCTCTGGAATCTGTAAGATCTAGGGAGGGGTGAGTGAGAGATGCACAACATATGACAACACTCTTGCCAAGGAGGGAGGATTGGGGTGACTCCTCCCTCTGGGGCGTGCTATCACTTAAGGGGGTGGCATAAGGAGGAGGTTGGGGAGGAGGGCCTAAATGGTTAAGGTTTGCCTTGCAAACAACACAGTTCAGAAGTTTGAGTCTCTCACATTGGCTAGGCTAGCAACAATGGCCCATAAAGCAGTTAGCTTAGTACTTATCTATGAATCTATGAATAAGCTGCTCTCCTAAGACCAGGCCCTGTGGGGAGGGTTGTCAGTGGGTCCATCTAAGCTGGTATGGTAGCCCTTGCATTGGTATATCAAGGAGTGGGCACACCTCCATATCAGTTGCATAGAGGGTTCCCCCCCATAGCGATACAGAAGTTTACACTAACACCAGGGGTTTGATTTAGATTGCATAGATAAAATGCTCTAATGGCTGCAGTTATGAGAGCTCTGTGATTGACTCTCACCTCATGGGAAAGAAATGGTCTGGAAGCAGTTCTTACCCATGAGAAACAAATGGGCCAATAGATTACATGGAGCTGAAGGTCAGCAGGTAGTGAGGCTCCAAACAGAATGCAATTAAAAAAAAAGAACTGAGTTCATCATTATATTGTATATATAATGAAGGCACTTTCAAGCAGAATGTTTTATAACTTAAAGCTGCTATGGCTATAAAAGTGCTTTTGTCTGGAAATTGAGATTAAATATAAAACAATGATACACACTTTGTGCAGAAAGCACAGCTTTCTAACTGCAGCACCAGGGATCCTAGGTTCTGACCAACCCTCTATTTCTTGGTTTTAAATATTGGGGCAAATACCACAGCAGGATGTTGGAATGAATTATCCCTATGGAGAAGCACAGTGAGCCGTGCGTGCACTTATGGGCAGTTTTCTTTAAGGACAGTAGAATTTTATCTTGACTGACACTATTAGGATGTAACCATTCAGTACATGCCTATATATTATACCTCCTTCATTTCATTTATTTATTTGTCTGTTTCTTTGTAAAAGTCGATAGTAAAGCATGTCATGGTCTGCAACAGTTTGGAAAAAAAAATCACAACAACCAGACTGTCGACTAGTACATCTGCTCACTTTCATTGAATTTGTTCCGAGACCTAAATGTACTTATGTTGTTTAAGCTGCTGACCTGGACTGGGTAGTATTTTAATATGAGATATGTATATGCCAAATTGTTAAGAAGCAGGCAAGCATGCTCAAGGACAGGCAGACATTTAACTTTGTAAATAAGACTGCAGACGGGGTCATAAGACTAGCCAAGGTACATTAACAGATTTACTTAGTAGTGTTTAAAACCTTATACAGTTCATACTGGGCTTTACCATGAACTCTGGATGAATGTACTTTCTTCTAGGTAGCAGATCACTTTTAACAGTAGCTACTCTGACCTCAGGGGTGAGGAAGGATATGTTGAAAAATCCAAGAATTATGAAAGAAGAAGAATCAAAGGTTACTAAATAACTAAATGTTATTGTCTGATAGAATAAAGCAAGGGGGGTGTGGAGGTGTGGGAGCAGACAGAAAGAATGTATTTGTTTTTTTTCTGTATTAACTTGAGCTTTCTGAACAAACACAACTAAGTTCATACTAAAGTAAAGTGGCAAGTGAAATTAAACACCATGAGCACTGAGTCCAGAACATCGCAGAAAAAAGTCTTTTGCACAGACAGCAACACTAAACTTCAAGAGGTCAGTAGTAATATTAAAATGATAAAATCTGGCAACCTAATACAATGCTTGCCAGAATGCAAGCAGTGAGTTTAGCATAATTTGAGAGTGTAGATTTGCTCCTAAATGCAGCTGTTCTGCCTGTGATGAGATTACTGAAAATTTGACCAGACCATCAGCAATGTTTAAGACAGAAAATGGAAGGTGATGGTATTATTTTAACAGTAAAAACCTCTCATAAGGTCCATAAACAGCCCCTGAGTTGATAACAGTCAATGATGGAGAAGATTAGATTTGAGAAATATTGTAAGGCTGTAAGAATATTGAGACCGGGCCACAATCTATCAGCCTACAATCAAATGAGTCAGGGACTAAGTATTTCACAGCACATTTCCAGTGTGGGCAAGTGACAAGTTGTAGACATGATGCGTTATTTCAGAAATAAATGAGCACATGTGTGGATCTGAGGAGGAGGAGTCAGGCATGCCAAGTAAGTGTGTGTGAATATAATAAATAGTCACCTTGCAGTAAATGCATTGTAGGAGGCATCAGCAACATAAGAAGAGGAAGAAAACACAAATGTCATTAGGCAAATGTGAGTGATTTGCAGAAGAGTTAAGGGAATATTGAAAAAGGCTACATGTGATTTCCAAATTAATTTTTTTTCAGCATTACCTATAAGATGCATGGAGTGGGAAGATGGAGGTTAATTAGAGTTACCTGACTTACTTTTAACTGACCAATAAATATGTTTTGCTTTAGTCTGTATTCTACTTCTTTGACAACTTTGTTAGAAGTGTGGCAGAGCTACGGACTGTTACTCTCAACTGACTAAACACGCATGCACACATGTTCACATGTTCACATGCACTGTATCTATATATATATATATATATATATATATATATATATATATATATATATATATATATATATATATATATATATCTACAGGTTTACTATCACATGTTCATTCATCTTTTAGACGAACGGCATATGTGCGAAAACCACTTAGTAGGGCGATCACCACAATGTCGAAGCTGACAAGAGTGAATGGCTGCTGTTGTCAGCTCCAACAGTGCGATGCAGATTGCACTATAGTGGGGATGGGGAAATGTACCCTTACCCTCACCCTCACTGCAGTGCAATCTCGGAGTTTGTATATATAAGTAAGGGGGGGTGTGGGGGGTGAAGGGGGCTTGCCCCCCTGCAAACAATGTTAGTAGATTTGGGCAGCTGTGAACGTTTCAGCAAAGTTGACATTCGACATTGCTGAAATGCTCCATTCACTCATTTGGTTGGTCGGTGTTCCGATTTCCAACCACTTATTTTGGCAATTGTCACTTTTGTCTAAATGACGATTGGACATGTGATAGTAAACCATATATATATATATATATATATATATATATATATGTATATATATATATATATATATATATATATATATATATATATATGCATATATATATATATATATATATATATATATATATATATATATATATACTGTATATATATATATATATATATATATATATATATATATATATATATATATATATATATACAAACACACATAAATATAAGCATGCATACATTTTTGCATTGTCAAACATGATTTTATTGAAAAAGTGAACTGATATGTATTTTTGATCATGTGGTTTTGTTCAAGTGACAGATATGTTGATGCTGGGAACATGTACTCTCCTTGCAGAGTGCGAGGTTTGCTTACTTGAAGGTAAGTGGGGTGTTTACGTTTCAGTCAGCATTATGGGTAGGAGTATGTGTACGTGTGTGTGTGTGTGTGTGTGTGTGTGTGTGTGTGTGTGTGTGTGTGTGTGTGTGTGTGTGTGAGTGTTTGTGGGTTAAGGTTAGTATAAGGGGTTGGTAAGGGTTACCATGCAGTATAGTGCATGTCTGCTTATGTCAGGGGTACGTGTGAATGCCTTGTGTACTGGCATTGTTAGGGAAAGAGCTTTTCTTAAGGTAATGTGCATGGTTTGAATTACAGTCAATGACAGGGTTAGGTTAAAAGACAGCACACATGAGTAAGGAGGTAGGGGTGAACCCCACTTTTCCATCATTACTCATATGTGCTCACCCTAACATTACAGTTGACCTTAAACCCTAACCTTACACATTACTATTCAGAAAATGTATGTCTGATAGTACAGTTAGATTTATTTATTTGCTTTATCTTTTGCAAAAGGCAAACTTTTACTTGTTTTCTTTTTTGATAAGTGTATGTTTGAGTCTTTTTTTCAAGATTAATTACATTTGGCATATAGACATTGATGTTATGTGCATCGATGTTTCTGCACTTTGAAATGAATGCATATTTTACACACACACACACACACACACACACACACACACACACACACACACACACACACACACACACACACACACACACACACACACACACACACACACACTTTCAGTTACAAGAATATCCACAATACTTAATTTTGCCAACTCTCGGTTTGGTCAATATCTGTTTCTCACTGAAGGGAAATATGCCCTTTCACCAGTCCCTGGGTCAGTATATATAATTAGAAGAGGTGCATGGGGGTTGGCTTGCCCCTTCAAAATATGATGTTTTAATCTACTTTTGACTTTTATTTTTGCATGTAATGAGGCTGTTGCTCAGGGTTCCTATCAGAAGAGCGAATGCTTAAAATAGTGAACGCTCTTCTATTGAACCGAAAACTACGAAACCTCAAAATATCGAAAGCATGGAACAGTGATTTGCTTCCCAGGGAAAAAATCTCTAGGCTGTTCTCGGGACTTTGCTGTTTTCTCCACTGTGGTGTGATCTTGGAGTTGGTATATTTAAGCTGGGAGGTGTCGGGGGCAATGCCCCCCCCACATTATTTTGTCTATACATTCTTTTTTTTTTTTTTTTTGGATCAGTGAATTTTTTTTCCTAGGGAAACAATTTGCTGATCCGTGCCTTCGACATTTTGAGGTTTCGTAGTTTTCGGTTTGATAGAAGAGCGTTCGCACTTCTGATATAGACCCGTTGGTCAGCACGTGTAGTAGTGTGTCGATGTTTGCAATGTCAAAATTTTCTGGTCAATGTTGTAAAAGTTGACATTTAGGGCATGGAAAGTTATCTTTTGACAAAAGTCAGTACACCTATACATATATATATATATGTATATATATATGTGTGTATATATATATATATATATATATATATATATATATATATATATGTGTGTGTGTGTGTGTGTGTGTGTGTATACATACTGCATTTACACTTGCCTGTATGAATGTTCTTGTTACTGGAAGTGTCCCATAATGGACTAGTTCACTTACCTAGTTAACAAATGAATAAAGTAAATTAAAACATGTTATCATCATTAAAGCCATGCTCACTGGCTTATGCTTTTCTCTGGCTACTTCACCTTTGCAGGTGGGCACTGGCACTGTTAGCTTTTAACTCCTTTCCTAAGGGTCCAGTTGAAGATCTCTCAGAGGTTTAGTTAGTGTTCCAGCAGTCTTTTTAAAGATTGTAAATAGGATTCCATAAGGACCTTATATCTTATCCTTTCTTAATATTAGTAACACGTTTTTTACTTCCTGAGCTATTATATCATCCATTCGCACCGTATATCCTCTGTCCTTTTCTTAAAACATGTAAAATGACATCTTTTTCCTCGGAGAACAGTGAAAAGAAATATTGCTTTAAAATTCTTGCCTGTTTCTTCACCTCTTTATTCTCCTGACCTTTCAATAATAGTTCACCTGTTTCTCTCAGTTCCTCTTCTAGTTGTTGAGTTAGCAGTGGAAAGAGTTATACTCATCAGTCACACCTCAACAAACTGCTGTTCATTGACTGGCATTTGTCATAGCAAATCATTGTTGGTTTAATGTTCATGTTCTTGTAAGTAAATAATTAACTCAGTACTTACTGACCACAAACCAATTATCCAAAAACCTTCTAAATTTTAACAAACTGTCTGCTTTCCTGATATTTACTGTCAAGATATTTCACAACTTTTCTATTCCACGATGGAAGCAAGTTCTTATAGAACTGTCTTAGGTACTATTAAAGTTACTAAAGTGCTATTATTCCTTGTAGCAAAAGTTTGTTGTATAAATGCAACACTCAGTGTTATGGCCAGGATTTTAATCTCATGGTATCAGTAGATTAAGCAAAGATCCCCTCAATCAGCCCATAAGCTACTGAATACAAGGAAAGGCTGTTAAAGCCTATGATATTTATACCTACAATGTTTAACTATTAGTATCTCTCTAGTAAACTTTTATGAATCCTTAATTTCTTTATTTGTGACAAACTGTATATTCAGATTGTTGCACAATAATCTCTATTAAGTCTAATACCTGACCTGTACGTGAGAGTCAGTACCTGTGTGATAGCACAGTATGGTAGCCTTTATAATACCATAGATTTCCTGACTATTATTGATACATGTGCACCACATATATGCACAATTATTCAATGCATAAAGATAACAAGGGTTGGTTTATCCAAAATACAAAACCTTGCACTTTTTTGCACTGAATGCCATTCACTTTAATACTGGCCAATTGAATAACATGTCCACAGACTTTTTCAGCTCTGCCTGATCTCTTATATTAGTTACAATTGCTGGTGTTTTAGTATCATCAGCAAACTTGCTTGCATTGATATTTGATCGTAGCAGAATTTCAGATATAAATAAGGGACTAAGGATAGACCCCTGGGGAACTCCTCCCTTTTCTGCCTTCACCTGTACATATTTACTAGTTCATTTGGCTTAATTACTGGGGTCTTGACCTTCCACTCCACTAGTGTTGCAAAAATTCATGTTCAACAACACAGTTTCTGTTGCAGTATCAGTAATGATTCATTTTTTTTTAACTTTTTCCTTTTCACTGTAGTCCTGTATCTATAGAGTTGGTACATACAGGTAATGAGAGTACAGGGTATTGAAGGCCACCCCATGAGGGAATGCAGGGGGGGGGGTTCACCCTGCAATTTTTTTCATCCATTGAAGGTACAACCAGTTGTGCTTGTCTTGTCGCTTCATCTAGACTTTACTTGTTGAGCTATAATAGGACCATTTCCTTTCTCCCTTATTTCTTTTTCTCACAAATCTAAACACGATCCTTTTCTTCCCTTTATGTCTGCTGTCAATCTTTTTTTTCCATTTCTTTTTTTAGCCTTAATCATAAATTGCGCTTTCTTATTTCTGGTCTCCCCATAACCTTCACATTGGTCATTCTTGTTTTATCTCTAAATATACGCAATTTATACCGAAAATCCAGGTTCTGGCAAGAGGTATCTATTTACTTATCAAGAAGTCTGAACTGACAGTGTGCTTTCCTTTTAAACTTGCCACCAATGTACATGTACATTTTACAGTGTCTTCCCTCACAGTCAGATTTTCTTCCTATGTTTAGCAAAACTGAAAGAATAAAGGCAGCACTTAAAATGTTCTAATACTTTTTTTAGTTACACTCATTTTATATGTACTGAGTCACCAAGACGTTGAAGAATATTATGCCTAGTAACTTAACAGATCAATGCATCTCCAGAACACTGAAAGCTGGATAGGGAAATCTTGCAGAATTTTTGATAAAGCTGGTAAAAAACAAAACATTTAAAACAGCTAATGAGAGTGCAGGTTTTGTAAAAAAAATATTTGTAGCTGAGGAGTGTAAAAGTGCTGCTTAGCTATAAATCTGTTTTGAGAGCAATTAGCATGTCTCTGAATCTCACTATACCTCTCATGTGACTGTGCTTAAATCAACTAAAAATTTTATCATAAAATCAATAAAACATCAGCTCAAGTTCAAACCAGGCACAATACTGACTTACAAGTTAACTCGCTGGATCGCTGGTAAGCTGTGCTAGTGTGTAAAAGAAACAGCCAAAGCTATAAATCCAAAGCGAAGTTCCACATTAAATAGGATGTTTAAAGTCTATGCAGACCAAAAAACAGTTTATAGATGTAAAATGCTGACAGTCTCTTCAAGCAAACTGGAAACAGACTTGGAAGTTAGAAACTTTCAATAATTCCAAAACCTTTATTCAAGTATAAAAGGGGTAAGCGCTTTCGCCAAGCGGCTTTTTCAAACCATCAAAACCATTGCATTGAACTGACACACCTTATATACAAAGCTCTTAATTAGTGGGTGTTCCTTACAGAGTCAAACATTTAAAGGTGTATGCCACATAAAATCAAAACAACATTAACTAAGAATACAAATGAATATTTGCACATAAGTATATAAAAAAGTTATATATAATAAAAACTATTTATATATATATATATAAAAGACTTACACAACATGGCAACATACAACTGAACAATAACTAAATAAGATAAAATAAATATAAAATAAAATAAAAAATAAAAAACTAAAGTGAAAATGCATGAATTCATTTAAAATTAATTCTTCTACTTTTGAGTGCTGGTTTAAGGGGGATCCTGTCATTAAGTCCAGGATAGACATGCGCTTGTAATCTAATAATCCACCCAGTTTCCATTTGTTCAGTATAATTTTTAATGTCCCCACCTCTAATGCTGGGTACATTAATATGTATAACAAAAAGCTTAAATGCATGTGTAGTATCATTCTCTAAAACATGTTTCGATAAAGCATTAATTGTGGATCTAATGTGTATCTGATAAATGTGTTCCCTTATTCTATCCTTCAATCTTCTGTCGGTCTTGCCGACATAGAAGGCAATGCAGGAAGTGCACTTCGCAATATAGACCACATGTTCAGTCTCACAATTAGCATTAACTTTAAAAGTAAAAACTCTTGTAGTAACTGGATGTATAAACATGCTGGAAGTACTAATGCTAGAACAGAAATTACATTTATTACAAGGTTGCGTACCTGTATAAGTCATAGGAGTAGAATGACATTCTTGGCTTGGAAAACACAAAAGTCTGTGCAGATTCTTTTTGTTTCTAAAAAGGAATTGTGGGTGATTCCCGACAATTTCCTTAATAACTGGGTCCACAGTTAAAATATCCCAGTGTTTGTAAAGAATCTGCTTAGTTTGGTGGACATTTTGCGTAAAGTACAATGATACTTTCTGCTTTTTATCATGGCTTACAGATGCTCTCATACTGTCCTCATTGTAGAATGTATTGCCTTCTTCAGAAAAAATGGGACAGGCCCTACCTGTTCTAAGCCTTTCAGTGTGTTGGAAGGCTTCATGAATTTCTTTCATTCTGTATCTGCTATTTATTAGTCTATTACGCAATTCACCTAATTCTGTCATATAATTGGTCTGTATAGGATTCAACCTCGAAGCACGTATAGCTTGTCCTTTTACTATATTGGTAAAAATATGACTAGGGTACATACTGTCCCTGTGCAAAAGAGTATTCTTATAGCATGCTTTCCTATGCACTCCTGTATTAAGTTTACCATTTCTTAAATGTTGGATAGAAACATCCAAGAATGTTATACTTTCAGGAGAGACTGTCATAGTAAATTTTAAAAACGATGATAGTAAATTAACTTGCTGAAAAAAATATATCTAATTCTACTGCATCACCAGCCCAGAGAAAAAACAAGTCATCAACAAAACGTCTGTAAAAGAAGACATATTTTTTATACAGATCCATTTGGAATAGTTTATATTCTTCTCAATAAGCCATCACTAGGTTGGCATAGCTATTGGCACATGATGTGCCCATAGCCACGCCATCCCTTTGTAAATATAGGCTCTCGTTGAACATAAACAAGTTGTTTTCCAATACTACCTCTAATAGAAGACAAATAAAGTCTATCCTGCTTGGTAGCATATCTGTATGGTCCGTCAAATAATGTTGTATGCTCTCGATACCCACTAGGTTGGGTATGTTAGTAAAAAGGGACTTGACATCCATAGTCACCATTAAAAAAGGGTGATTATCTGGTAGTATCCTTGTTCCCTCATATAGGTCCAAGAGAAATTGCTTGGAATCTCTCAAAATAAATGGATTTATATCTACAGCTGGTCGCAACATTTTTTCTATTAAAATAGATAAGGGTTCTGTGACCCATCCTCGTCCCGAAACTATCGGTCTCATTGGCGGGTTTAGTGGGTCCTTATGTACTTTTGGTAAGCCCTGTATAACAGGAATAGTTGGATTCTCCACAAATAGAAAATTATAAAGTGCATCTGTTACTAGACCTATTTTAAGTAAGTCTTCTAGGCTATTATATACTTGTGCTATATGTATTCCAACATCTGGGAGAGTAATAGAAACATAAAAGTTATTGTCACCTAGCATTTCTTCCATGCTAATATTGTAACTGGTCTTGTCTAGGACTACAATTGGGCCGCCCTTATCGGCTGGTCTAATTGATATGTTTCTATCATTTTTCAAATTGTTCAATGCCTTTCTTTGTCTAAACGTCAAATTATCCCTGTTCCTTTTCTCAGTGGCTTCATCGGCCATTGTGTATAAATCTTTCTCCACAATTTTGCTATAAGCATCCAACAGTGGATGCAATATAGGTACATAGGTACTAGGTTTTCGATATACTGGCTTCTGAGTCTCAGTAGAGGCATTATTGAAAAGCAGTTTTAGTTGTATATTCCTCACAAATAATTTAATATCTAAAACAGTGTCTACTATGTCACTTTTCTTAGAAGGTATGAAAGACAAACCCTTATTTAAGACTTCAGTCTCAAACCTATCTAAAGGTCTATGTGAGAGGTTCCAAACTAAGTCATTCTTTCCCACATCTTCTTCAGTGTGGGTTCCTTCATCCCCCCCTACAGCCTTCCTTTTCTGCCTCCCCCTGCTCATGGAGCGACTTCTGCCCCTGTTGTAAGTGCCTGGAATGGGGAAAGGGCTGCATGTCTTGTTTGAATTAATCCCATTGGTCATTAAATGTGTTTTTCTGCGAACCACTAAATCATTTGTTGTCAAGATGTCAGTGTCAACATGATTTAGACTGTTATTGCTAATAATAGCAGAATCAATTGATTGCTGTTCTTGACTAGTAGAAACATTGCTATGATGTATAACAGGTTGTATATCATTGTTACTGTTACTAACATTAATTCCAGAAGCAATATCATTGTTGTGTATTAATTGCACATCACCAACAGTATGACTGTGTTCTGACCTATTAGTCCCCTCAGTAAGAATGCCATCACTGGGGACACTAACTTCAGGAATGGTGGCATTAAAAGAAGCAGTTGACACATCACTATTGGCTTTCTCAGAAACTTTGTTATTAATAAAAATGTTCTGATTAACTTGTGCAGCATTCTGTCTATTGGAACTACCATTGGTGTTCCTGGGCCAAGTAAAGACTTGGCCGTGTAAAAAATCGTAGGTGTCCCTAGACAGTTTGTGCTTCTTTTGCTCCAATAGTCTTTTCTCAAATAAACAGACACTGTCCACCAATCGATCAAACATCGGCTCTATCACACAGTTTTTAAATTGAGAATATAGGTCATTCTGTTTTCTTTTGATCAAGTCCTGTAGGGCAAGCTCTTCAGGTAGAAAAAAGTCATAAAGCAAAGTCATATATTTAATGCTCACCTCAATGTTAAGTTGTTGCCACCGGTACAATAAATCTGGGTATGTATTCCCCGTAGTTGGCATCTTTAAGATCCTCAGTCCTCGAGATATAATCTTCTTTTTAATGCAGGCTTCAAAATGAAAGCGCTGCATTTGCAGACGTTTTAACTTCAGTAAATCAGACTCCAAAGATGAGAAAGCTGCATTAAGATTTTCAAAATCGCTACTGCTTAGCGTCTCATTGCTACTGGCAGCTGCAAGTTCGAAATGAAGCAACGGATTGACGTCAGTTGCAACACAACTTTGTAGTCGTGAATATACCAAATTGCTTTTCTCTTTTTTCTTAGGATTATAGGGTAATTCTAGACTGTCACTTGTCTCGGCCATGGTTATGCAGTGGTAACAAAAAGGCGATAAATATAAAAAGTAAACAGCAATACCACTGGCACACAAATGAGGTTGAGCAAAAGAACGAAAAAAGTCAGCATAAAATCAATAAAACATCAGCTCAAGTTTAAACCAGGCACAGTACTGACTTACAAGTTCACTCGCTGGATCGCTGGTAAGCTGTGCTAGTGTGTAAAAGAAACAGCCAAAGCTATAAATCCAAAGCGAAGTTCCACATTAAATAGGATGTTTAAAGTCTATGCAGACCAAAAAACAGTTTATAGATGTAAAATGCTGACAGACTCTTCAAGCAAACTGGAAACAGACTTGGAAGTTAGAAACTTTCAATAATTCCAAAACCTTTATTCTAGTATAAAAGGGGTAAGCGCTTTCGCCAAGCAGCTTTTTCAAACCATCAAAACCATTGCATTGAACTGACACACCTTATATACAAAGCTCTTAATTAGTGGGTGTTCCTTACAGAGTCAAACATTTAAATGTGTATGCCACATAAAATCAAAACAACATTAACTAAGAATTCCCACAATTCCTTTTTAGAAACAAAAAGAATCTGCACAGACTTTTGTGTTTTCCAAGCCAAGAATGTCATTCTACTCCTATGACTTATACAGGTACGCAACCTTGTAATAAATGTAATTTCTGTTCTAGCATTAGTACTGCCAGCATGTTTATACATCCAGTTACTACAAGAGTTTTTACTTTTAAAGTTAATGCTAATTGTGAGACTGAACATGTGGTCTATATTGCGAAGTGCACTTCCTGCACTGCCTTCTATGTCGGCAAGACCGACAGAAGATTGAAGGATAGAATAAGGGAACACATTTATCAGATACGCATTAGATCTACAATTAATGATTTATCGAAACATGTTTTAGAGAATGATACTACACATGCATTTAAGTTTTTTGTTATACATATTAATGTACCCAAAATTAGAGGTGGGGACATTAAAAATTATACTGAACAAATGGAAACTGGGTGGATTATTAGATTACAAGCGCATGTCTATCCTGGACTTAATGACAGGATCCCCCTTAAACCAGCAGTCAAAAGGAGAAGAATTAATTTTAAATGAATTCATGCATTTTCACTTTAATTTTTTATTTTTTATTTTATTTTATATTTATTTTATCTTATTTAATTATCGCTCAGTTGTATGTTGCCATGTTGTGTAAGTCTTTTATATATATATATATATATATATATATAAATAGTTTTTATTATATATAACTTTTTTATATACTTATGTGCAAATATTCATTTGTATTCTAGTTAATGTTGTTTTGATTTTATGTGGCACACACCTTTAAATGTTTGACTCGGTAAGGAACACCCACTAATTAAGAGCTTTGTATATAAGGTGTGTCAGTTCAATGCAATGGTTTTGATGGTTTGAAAAAGCTGCTTGGCGAAAGCACTTACCCCTTTTATACTAGAATAAAGGTTTTGGAATTATTGAAAGTTTCTAACTTCCAAGTCTGTTTCCAGTTTGCTTGAAGAGACTGTCAGCATTTTACATCTATAAACTGTTTTTTGGTCTGCATAGACTTTAAACATCCTATTTAATGTGGAACTTCGCTTTGGACTTATAGCTTTGGCTGTTTCTTTTACACACTAGCACAGCTTACCAGCGATCCAGCGAGTGAACTTGTAAGTCAGTATTGTGCCTGGTTTGAACTTGAGCTGATGTTTTATTTATAGCTGTGTATTACAAAACATATCTGTTAGGGAGGATGCCAATGACACAATGAGGCGTGATTAAAATATGCTGCACCCACAATGTCTTTCCTTGCTTTCAGACCACTATACAGCTGAGAAATGAGGTTTTATTTACTGCCCAGATGAGCGGGAAGATTTTAAGTATAGCATTTCATTTGTGTAGTAAGCTAATGTTAATGAATGCGATGATCTGTATTATCTATAAATTAAAATAAATAAAATTTATATCATATTACTGCAAACCAACAAACTGCATTAATGAAGATAGTGTTCATCTTTTATTTAAGAAGAGCACTAAACTTAAATGACAGTCTGCCTTTTTATAATATCCTACATCTGCAAATAATCAGCAGAGAGAAAGTAGCAGCAAATATGTATAGCTGGCACTCTATGTACTGTAAGTGTATATCCTGGAGAAATGCAACAATGAGAGAATGTGACACACCGATCCTTTTATACAATAAATAATGTTTAAACATGCTCTTTTATGTATTCTAGCATGCATCAGCTCTGTAATGACTATTAATGTTTTACTAATGAAACCTAATGCCATGTAACTCTGGTTATTTTAAAACAGCTTACCTATAAACCTTATAATTCTGCGTAGCAGTGGATTTAGATAACAGCACTCTCCTGTTACTATTGTCTTCTCGTGGATAATAAGATTTTCTCTGGTTGATTTTATAAAATACATGGATATCTCACCAATAAAAATCTGAAAAATAAAAGTATTATTACTTGTAAGTACAAATAAGAACAATAAGAAAATATTTTACCTACATTCTGTTCATGCATCTGAAATGTTATTTGTTAATATGGGTTTGCATGATACAGGAAAACAAATCAATCTTTAGTAATTCCTCCGTAGCACAAAAAGTTTCCCAAAAATAAAGGAACAAGCCTCCTATTCCATAACTTCTGGTAATCTCCTTAAATGTAGTAATTAAAAGTTGTTTTTATTTTACCTTTAATACCAGCCTTCTGTATGCTACTGTTGGAAAGTGAGATTAAGAATTTGAAATATGATGTATATACTTTTATACTACCATCAGGTTTTTCATGCTTAATTTTCATTTACTGTAAGAAGAAATAAGTTTTTGAAAATATAATTTGATAATGTCTAATTCATCATTCACAGAAGAGACCTATCTACAAGCTGTGGGTATGACTTTTCCTATGATAATATTTAGAAATGCAGTTGTGGTAAACTCCAGAAAAAAAACATATGTATTGTGGAGAGTTGATGAATGTATTTTCATGATGTGTAGCTAAAACACAGACGTTTTGAATGTAACAGGAGAGTTTAACTTGCAGACAAAGGGCCTGATTCTGACTGAATTTATGCTTGGGGAAGCATGCTCTTCCAAACTTTTATACTACTTTTGATACTGTAACAAGTCCTCCAAGAGTCCTTGAGCTTAACCTAATGTGGACTCACAGAACACTATGTCCAGTTCTAAATCAATTCACTGTGCCACAGCACTTGGAAAGCTTTCATTGGTGATAAATGCCAATATAAAGCATGTAAGTAATAAAATAGCCCACTGAAATCAATGCATGTTGTCTGTTTAGGAAGTGCCCCACCTGGCTGTGGTATCTGATACTGCAATCATTAGATGGTTGAGCACACAAGGCGTACTTTACAGAGACTTCCTGACTAAACTCAGTTACATTTTTCTAACCTGTACATTCAGCAGGCAGAGAGAAGCTGTACAGTTGTCCTACAACCACAGCAGACCCCAGTCCATACACATACATAAGGTACTCTGCTTCAAAATGGAATATAATTATTCAGACTTACACAGTTTTCAGTTTGATTCCTTTAATTGGCTGACTGGCAGATTTTCTACAGGGACTGTTCTGTAGACCATTACGTTTATAACACTTGCCTTGGTTTCCTATACTAATGCAACAGTAGGTCACAATAGTAGCAAATCACTCAAAACAGCAATTTTCTAAATATGCATTTGTGCAAGGAATAGTTTTGGGAGATAGTGCAGGAAAAACAAAACTTTTGGAAAAAAAACTACTTCAAACAAGCAAAAATGCTGCTTTCTTCCTTCACAGATTACTTGCTCAGAGGTGTAGTGACTCACAGTGATGGTGCTCTATATTTTTTCCATAGTATAATGAGCCTCTGTGTTTATATTGCATGGATTTGGGTTTCCAAGTGTGCTAATTATGCAAATGAAGGCTCACCTCATGAATGTTTCTGAATGGATCAATCTATATATTGTGACTGGAAGCAGAGTCTTTCGTAGAGGCTTTCATAATGTCATATGCCTGCATGAGCATCTGTGGTGTACACTGAGCATACTCGAGGGGGCCAATGACAAAGAGAGTGACATTATCTTTCCTATCATACACCTGCAGCCAGTGGACGCACTAAAGGGCAATTTTACTAAAACTGTTCACAGTACACATGTTCTGTCATGTCTAACACCATACAGCCACATATAACTACTGCAATATTGGCATAGGCCATGCTGCACCCTGTCACTGATAATGCTACTGAGTTGTCCTATTGTGATCAACAATTGTTGAAATGTTAAGCAGGCATGACTGTCAGACACCAGCCATTATTCTTTGGGATGAAACCTGAAGTACATCTATGGTTTACAAGGTCACTGTTTCTGGCAGGGCACTCCAGTGGTTCTCTAAGAAATCAACAATCTTCCTCAACTTTTTAGACTGGGACTGCTAGGAGAACCTGCTTGGGAACTCATATGAGGGTCCCCAGTATAAGGTGGATGCCTGCCATTTCAACAGGGCATACCTTGCACTGCTGAGCACTGCAAGCACCACTATAGTGACCCGTGAAGGAACCACAAAGACTTTCTTAGCTGATGAGCAGAAGAGGTCAGCGTGAGGGTGCCTGAGATGTATTATAATACATAATAAAGTATTATCTGTAGTTGTACAGAGATGGTTTTGGCATATTACCTGTTGGGAATATAAGTTAATGATGTACTGCTTTTACCCCAGCTCAGGTGGCTAATACAGAGCACAGTATCCTACTCCAGAGGAAGGATGCAATGCCTTTCCAGATACATGGGTGAGGAGACCATTCATTTGATATTCTGAAATAATATTTGTTCTGCATTATTTTTAAGGTGTCTACCTTCTCTTAGCACTGCCTGTCAGAAACGTTTACTGGATGAACTGTTTTACCTTGTATTGTTAATGGCCTTTATGTGGTTTAGACAATATGGCACTTTAAGTAGTCAGGTAATATATATCACCAGCTCAGTTTCTGCCTTTGCATATATGTCAGGGGTATTTGATGATGCACAGTAAAAGCCAGATGAACATATTCTAACTTGATGTTCTGTGGCACTTTGTGGGTACAGTAGCTGGAAGACACCTGACAAAATAGGTACTACACCCTCAATACTTCATTTTTTCACTACAGTTAGATAGTGCCTAGCAGCATATCACAAGTAATATATCAGGCAGCTGTGTTTGTCACTTGGATTTTGTAAATTTATTGATGCTGCAGTTGTCCTTGTATCATTGTAATGGATATGTTCATGTCATACAGCATTTCATGTGATGTCATGCAGGTGTTGGGCCTCACAACACCTGGGCGGACATTAATTACACATTAACACACACCCTGGAGGGCATTATTGCTTACTTATGAGATCTGTAATTATTACATGTTCAGTGATAACACCAGCACTATAGATTGTACAACTGTAACAGTAAAGACTCACCTGAAACATATAACACA
The DNA here is from genome assembly GCF_019279795.1 of Protopterus annectens. Classification (NCBI taxonomy): domain Eukaryota; kingdom Metazoa; phylum Chordata; order Ceratodontiformes; family Protopteridae; genus Protopterus; species Protopterus annectens. The sequence goes on from NC_056733.1 coordinate 266,739,214, forward strand.
TTTTTGGAGTGTTTAGACCATCAAAGTCAACTGCTGATGACCTATAAGAATTCATACATTTCTTGCATGGAACACAGGACGGAATAATAACAGTGGCTGGGGACTTAAATTGACCAGAAACAGACTGGAATAATATTGATTTAACAACGTTAGTAAGGAAATTATTCACAGCATATGTTCAAGAACAACAATTGCTTGAGATTGTAAAACAACTACCAGAGCATGGAACATACTAGACATGGTTTGCATTCCTAAAGAAATTACTGTTACTTCATGTCAGCTTTTACCACCAGTAAAATCATGGGGTTATAAAGGTTAATTTGTTGCTGGATAATTCTGTCAAACTGAAATCTAATCCAATGCATAGAAGATTAATTACAGATCCCATGGAAGCAAAACAGTCACTATGTAAAATTAACTGGAGTGATAGTGATGCATTCAGTGAAAAGCTGCAGAAGGAAGATAGAAAGTTTGGAAAGAGAAATTGAGTGCAAAAAAATCAAAAAAGTGCTTAACATCAGGATCTAGGCATACAATGTCAGGTGGATATATTTCCATAAGAACAAGATACCTGATTAAAGTGAGAGGCAAACAAAATATAAGAAATAGAAAAGAGGTCAAACTACAACATTGAAAACTGGAAATAAACAAGCTGGACAAACAAAGTACACATAGTGTGAGACAAGATGTGAAGAAAAAAGATATTGAGCATAACTGGAACCATTTTATAGATACATAAGATGTGGAAGGAGTAAAGTTATACAGATTTACAAACTGTGTGTAGATTGTAAACTTTATTCTCAGACACAACAGATTATAAATATATTTACAAAATCTTATGCAAAACAATTTGGCTCCACAAAGGGGGTGATAAGTCATCCTAGTAGCATCCAGGTAACCTCAAACACTAAAATCAAATGAGATTATATACTGAAAAAGAACTATTCAAACTGGATCCAAAAAAAGCACATGGAGGAGAGGGAATTAGTAATAGTGACCAGACAACACTTCAGCAAGAGCTTACAGCACCATTATATCTATTATTTACTAGGTCATATAAATATGGGGAGATTCTTCAAGGTTGAAGACATGCCCTTATTAAACCTGTCTTAAGGGAAAGGGGAGTAGGACAAATCTAGAGTCATGCAGACCCCTAAGTCTACTTTCATGTTGTGGAAAAGTAATGTAGAGGGTAATACTGGATAATTTATTGTCAGAATTGGAAAGGTTGGGACTTGAAACCATATATCAGCATGCATATATTCAAAATAGATCTACTACCACCTGTAACATGATGTTCTATAACAACATAATAACAGATATGAATAAAAAATTGTGTTGTGATGTAATTTATACAGATTTAATTTCAGTGTTTGATAGGGTCATACACAAAACACTGATCAACGAATTAGATGTACTGTTGATACGATGGATAGCTGCATGGCTTACAAATAGGGCATGGCAAGTATCATACAGCAAATGGACAGGTGAAATTCTTGGTTAAGGCAGCGTGTCCCACAATGTTGGTCTACACCCATACTTGTTTAGAGTGTAGCTTTCAGATCTGTCTTTTTCATCAGAGGTATATGCAGATGACTTGAAATTGGGTAAACAGGTTACATGTGTTACAGATAGGGCATGATTGCAAAATAACTTGACTAAATTGACCATTTGGGCACAGGAGAATAATACGCTGATAAATAAATCAAAAACTAAGCATATGAGATTTGAGAAACATAAACTGAAAAGTGAATATTTAATACAGCGCACAGTGATTGAAACTGTAGACTCATTTAAGGACCTGGGTATGTGGATAGATCCAGCTTTGAGTTTTTCTAATAATATCAACCAATTGGTTAGTGACAGTATAAAAAATATAAAATCTAGGAAATCAGAAATGATGAAGTCATTGTGCGTTAATTACACTAGAACCAAACTTTAGTATGGAATAACAATATGGAAACCTTATAAGAAAACAAACATGAATAAACTGGAAAGAGTACAGTGGAAATATACCAAGGGTATCCATGGATGTGAAACTTTACATTATTATGAATGACTAAAATATCTGAATTTGTACAGTGTCTCTTAAGAGGAGATCTTATTCAGGTATATAGGGCATTTATAGACAACTACCTCTGGAATGTTTGGGGTTATCAAAAAGTACTAGAGAATCATCAGATAACCTATGTAGGAGATTCTGTAGGAATGAGAAGTGTAGTAATTGGTTCTCTGAAAGAGCAGCTGATGCATGGAACAGACTACCTTTTTCTTCTTTCGGCTTTTTCCTGGTTAGGGGTCGCCACAGCGGATCACCTATCCACTCATGATTGGCAGTGGAGTTTTATGGTGTCGAGTTGCCAGCCCGGCATCCAACCTTCCACAGAAGGCACAGACACACACTCACACCTAGGGCCAATTTAGAGTGTCCAATCCACCTACAGCATGTCTTTGGGATGTGGGAGGAAACCGGAGCACCCGGAGGAAACCCACGTGACCACAGGGAGGACATGCAGACTCCGCACAGAAAGCACCCCAGCCGAGGATTGAACTGGAGAACCTCTTGCTGTGAGGCGGCAATGCTAACCGCTGCACCACCATGGCTGCCCGCATGGAACAGACTACCAAATTACATTAAAGCAAGCAATAGTTTAGAGACTTTTAAGAATAGCCTGGACACATATTATAGGAGCAATTGTTTTGGTATATTGGCAAGCTAGAAGAGCATTAATGCCCGTGCTTGAGCTATTTGTATGTATGTATGTATATATGTAAATGTATTTGCAATTTAGAAAAATTTTTTTTTTTTACTAAATAAATTTTTATTGATTTTCACAAACATAAACATATATACGGTATGTATATCAAAGAAATAATTACAGCGGCAAAGCAAAAGTGAAGAAACAATTACAAAAACAAACATTACAAAACCAACTATTTACATAGGATGTCTATACTTGAAAAAAAATTGTTTTCTTGAATGTGTCTTTGAATTAGATTATAACTTATTACATTCTTCTGTTTCCAGCACTTGATTTACCTATGATATGGGCCTATGAACAGTTTTGCATATATATTTTTTAGAAAATAATTTGTTTTGATGGCAGACTACAAGCCCCTAGAGATCATTTTCAACAACTCCAGGTCTATACATCCTCATATACAGAAAGATTTGCTCCGAGAGTTAATGCTGTCTGTACAAATTCAAAGTAATTTACAAGAAAATGGAAAACATTGCAGTTTATATCTCCAGGTATGCAATTATTTTAACAAATGAAGGCAAGAAATACGAGAAAAGTAAAAGAGTGTGTACTTTACTGCTGAATTTACAAGAAATAGAAAGTGCATAGTGTTATACAGAGTGAAGTAATATGGGGAAGTGGTACAAAATAATCAAAAATGATCCACAGGCAGACACCCTAAACATCTCTTGAAACTGTCAGAAAGAATTAGTGATGTCAGGGAGTGGTATATACATGTATTCTAATAACTTCAGAGAAGAGCAACAGACATAGCTCATAAGGTATATTGAACCACAGTAAAGGCAACTGCTGTTGTAGGAGAGATAATAAGGTTCCCTGCAATAAGTCACATGATAAGAAGTATTCTGGGAAAAAAAAACTGCATGCCATACCATACAAATGGTTCCAACACTACATACCATTGGTGATGCCAGAGTAATCAAAAAAACCCATGGAAGGAAGTCAATAGGAATGTCTATGGTCCATTAAACAACTCATTGTGTTGTGATGAGGGATGAATATTACAGTTTGTTTTTATTCCAGAGCCTGTGATATCTCTGTCAACTATCACGGTTATTCCAATAATAAAGTGTTTCCTATGTGTCAGTCAGCCAGTTGGCGTGGAGGTAGGGCATTTATTTGTACCCAAGTTTGAGAATGAACTTCAGCCATCTGTAGGGATGAACAGGGAAGGAGGGATAAGATGAAGTGGGTGACAGTCAGCTCACTTATTCCAGGAGGAGAGTCTGGGGAAGCCTGATCACTGTGAGACCTCATTTGGAGATTAAGAACCTCACAGATCTACTCATATTACAGGGGGTGGTGATGATATCACATTCCCTGGGAGTATAAGTGTGTACCTCAATTTGCTGATGATTTGGGTGCCCATTCAGTGAAAGAGGCCAGAAGTACCTGGAAGGAGTAATCAAGGGATCTGCGGGCTGGGCTGACGTGGCTGGGATGGCAGATGAATTAAGAAAATTGTCTATGTTTGGAAAACCACAGGTAGTAATGTTAAAAAATAAAGCATCATTCATGATTATCCAGTTTTAATGTTGTTGTCAAACTCTTGAGATTCAGAACAGAAAAATGACTCCATTATGGCTTTATGTGAATAGCATGATAGAAAGCTTCATTGACTAATATCAGCAAAGCCATCACACCTGTCACAGTACTGGCTGTCTCTTATTTTGCCTCATATGTTTGGTCTCTTCCTTATAAATATTTGTGGTTTTCTGGTAAATTGTTGAAGATTGTATTCACTTAATTTCCATTAGTTAAATGGGTGTATAAGCTGGTCAAATGACCCTTCTCAGTCATGACCCAGGCTTGTTTGAGTGAGTAGAAAACATGTACAAAGAACAATGTTAACTCTTCAGAATATACACTTGGCTTAATGTTTATACATTATTAGTGTAACTGAATGAGAATGACATGCATGAGACATTTTTAAACACCTTTATTGAATTATCACTTGTGATATAAGCACATTTACATTTATACAAAAGTAATCAAACTGTATTAACAATCAAGGAAACACCCACATTCAGATGCCTTAAGCAGATGTTCTTTTAGGCTGATTTTGAACTGTTTCACCTCTTTTTTGTGTTCTGATTTCTTTAGGAAGGTGAATGCGCATATCAGGTCCTAACCTAGATAGGGCTCTTGAGAGAATATGTCTAAGTGGAGGGCAATAACCATATTTAAGGAGTTTGAATAACAGTGCAGCAAGCAGAAGGGATGCCTTAGAAAGTACTGACACTCAATTAAATTCCTCTAGGACACTACAGTGGTGTTTATGATGGTCTGCTAACAAAGCAGATCTACAGATCTTGTTTTCCACTGTTCAGTGTGTGTGTGTGTGTGTGTGTGTGTGTGTGTGTGTGTGTGTGTGTGTGTGTGTGTGTGTGTGTGTTTGTGTGTGCGCGCGCACGCGTGCGCAAGTGTTAGATCATATTATGTTAGATCATATTCTTATTTTGGCATCAGTACATATTTTCTATTGGGGTTCTAGCAGGAGATAACAGATGTGACTTTGTATGTGTTTTAAAGTTAAGGGTTGGGTCTATAGTGATTCCCAAGTATTTTTGTTCATTTACATTACTGTCCTTCAATAGTACTGGTTGCAGATGGAGGGGTGACTAGTATGACACTGGTTTTCTTTGGGTTTACTAATAGTTTATTTGCAGTTGCTCATATGCATAGTTTGGAAAAACTAATAGTGACAGGGATTTACATTTCAGACTTCATATCCTTCAGAAAATGCATACCCATCCAACACCTGTTATCCTAACAACTTTCTATGTATACAAGAGCAATATTTATAATCTGTCTCTGAGTTTGGGCCTTTGTTCCTCATTACATTTGGCTTTGTCTCTGGTTCTTCTGCTAACAGTTTGAGAGGCATGATTCATATAGTTGAGAAGTTTCAGGAGTTTCACCCACCACAGAAGAGGAAATACTTCGGTGAGCCTAGTTTTAACTACCATTTAAACAAAATTATATATGCTTCAGTAGCTGTTCAAAATACACACAGTCAGGACAGATACTTCAGAACCAGACACTCCAAGTAAAAATCCAAGATGAAGATTTATGCAGGTACCATGGATAAGCTCTTCCAGTTGATACAGACTGTTTTGACCAAATTACTCCACATGTGCCAATACATTTATCTGCTGTGATATAACATTAAAAGGTATAGGGTTACTGTTTCAGATGGGAGACATAGTCTGACCAGACATTGCTTCTTTTTGAAGCACTTTGATAAGAATGTCGATTTTGGGAACAGTGACTACTGGCATTCAGTTCAGTGGCACTATTAACTGTGTTATTGAACATCATTTTAATAGGTAATGCACATAAAGCAGTCTAGGTAATTTGTGCAGCTGTGACACTCAGAGCAATAAAGAAACTTGCTTACTTTAATGATTACGTATGCTATAATGTGAATTAACATTTTTTTTCCTAAAGGTTTTATTTATTTATTTATTCAACATTTGTTTACTGGGAAAGTCCAACTTGGAACAAAAATCAGTAAAACAACCATTGATCTCACAAGAGGGCAAGTGCAATGGTCAAAAAAGAATACAAAAATCAAAAACTGGCCAACATAAAAAAATGAGAGAAAAGTTTTTTATTAGGAAAACATACCGGTTTTGGCTCACGCCTTCTTCAGTGTAAATCACACACACCATAATCCAACAGTTTTTAAATATATGTGCCACCAATCACATCTTTCTCTCATGAACAGAATTTTGTTCAAGATGTCATATCCTTTTGTAGGAATCTTAATTTGAAACTGTATTTTGATAAATCTGACCAGTCTGTAGCTGTCTCTGATTCTGTATCTGGTTTTAAATTTCACAAATCTACATTTGTACTCCCTGTCAATAAATATGTTGAAATTTTTCAGAAATGTGTATTAAAAGATTTGCACTTTTCTTCGGATTTATATACAACACAGGGTTGGCACAATCTTACGATACACTTGAGAATCTTCGTCATAATACCAACATAGTTATCATTCTGCCAGACAAGGGTGGTTCGGTGGTTGTCCTTGATTGCATTATATATTTGGCAGACGCACTTAGTCAACTATCTGATGGTAGGTTCTATACCCATATGGTTGTTGATACCTACATTTAAGTTCAAGCGAGAAACAGATCAGTTCCTCCATTTAGTTTTAAGTGAAGGTATCATTAATACACAAACCCTCAAACATTTAATGGTTTCTGATCCATTACCATAATGTTTATATTTACTTCCAAAATTACATAAGAATCCAGAAACACCACCAGGTAGACCAATAGTTTCTGGCCATGTTGGTTGATGTGCGCACTTGATCTCAAATCACTATATACAAGTATCCCTCATTGGTCAGGTTAAGTGGCCCTTCAATATTGGCTGGAAACAATTTCTCTGCATAGTCCTGGATTTAATACTTTTTTGGTTTGTTTAGCTGAGCATGTGTTAACTAACAATGTGTTCTTTTTCGATGATAAGTGTTACTTACAACTATGGGGCATGGCACTGGGGGCATCTTTTGCCCCCATATATGCCGATTTACTTATGGGCTATCTGGAACAACAAATTAGATATGATCAGAATCACAATTTGTTCTTGGATGAAACTGATATTTGGAGAAGATATCTTGATGATAGTTGGCTTATCTGGAAAGCTGACCTTCTCTACCTCCAGGAGTTCACTGAATATCTTAATGAAAACAAGTGGGGTATAGAATTTACAGTTCATTTTGATACCAAATGCATCTCTTTTTTTAGATGTCCAAATAACCTGTTTGGATGATGGTACTCTGTCAACTGATGTCCATAGAAAACAATCTAGTTTTAACACCTTACTGCTTGCTTCTAGTTGCCATCCCAAACATATAATATCTAACATTCCTAAATCCTAATTCCTCAGGATACGTCGTATTTGTTAGAACATGACTAATTTTGAGAATCAGAAATTGGATCTTATTGATAGATTTTATATAGAGGATATGATCGGAATCAAGTCATTAAGTCGAGCACCTCTGCATGTATTCAAGATCATTGTCAATTACTACAATATAAACAACGTGATCGTAATGATGGAGGGATTAGATTTGTTACCACATATGCCTGCAACACTAATAGATTTACTAACGTGATACACAAACACTGGAACATCCTTTTGGCAAATGAACATCTTTCCATTATGTTGGGAGATATATATAAATGTTCTTTTAGGAGGGGAATTACATTAGGGTTTTTTTTAACCAGCATAAACGTGGATCCAAAACACTGACAGCTAAACAAGGCACCCTTGAGGGTAGGATACTTCTGGGATCTATGCCTTGTGGTCATTGCACTTTTTGTAAATATATTAATAAAACTATTGAGTTTACCAGTAAAAACACTTGTAAGATTTTTCATATTAATATACTGGCGAACTGTATTTCTGATTGGGTTATATATCTTGCAACCTGCACCTGTTCGGCCTTTTATGTTGGTCAGCTGGGGGGTCTGTTTTCACCTGGTCTCAATGAACACTTATAAATTTATTTTCTTTAGGTGCACCTCATTTATTAAATATTAACATCTGCATTGATTACATTTGGATATTTTGATTAACTAATCAGATGTATATGGATTATTCATTGCTGGGTCTTTTTTATCTGACCTTAATGTACACCTTTGATTTATTACATTAGTTTAAAATGTTAGGTGCACTTTATACACAAAATTACATATTTACATATTTAGATTACTTTTTGTGTACCAGGAGATGATTAGGAATTAATATGTCTTTTTAGATATGAAGCTTATATCTATACTGTTGCCTTTAAATATTATATATTAATTATTCATGAGAGAAGGATGTGATTGGTGGCACATATATTTATAAACTGTTGGATTATTGTGCATGTCATTTACACTGAATTAGGTGTGAGACGAAATCGGTATGTTTTTCTAATAAAAAACTTTTCTCTCATTTTTTTTTGTGCTAACCAGTTTTTTATTTTTCAACTTGGAACAAAGCCAATTTTCAGCAGAGGCCTGGGAGAAACTCTCCAGATTCATTGTCTTTGTTTTAACATTCTTGGTAGAGTGATCAACTGGTAGTGATTTTTTTTTTCAGCAGAAAGCGTAAATGAACTGATATATTACAGGATACAGTGAAATATTCTTCAGATCCCTTTTTTTTACAGTTTACACTGCACATTGTCAGATAAAGTTTTCTGCTACTGAAAAAAAAGCCAGTGCAACCCAAAGTTGACCAGTTGCCATTTGGGTGCTATTGTGAGGTTCTGGGTCACTGGAGTTTTTAATGGTCCCTCTTAAGAAAATTATCCTAGTAAACAGCATCATTCACAGATGCCCTTTACCATTTATGTGGACAGCCATTATGGCCCTAGGTTTTAGTTGTTCTACTGAAACAAACCACACAATGATATATTAACATTCCTAAGGCCATGTATTTTCCTTGCCCCTCGTGAATCCTGTAACTTTATCCTGCTGTGTGAATCCAACAGAGCATTTAAAGGCCTTCAACCTGACTTGTAGTCTAAAGTCTTAGAACTCTGTGAGTGGACTACAGCAACTAACCTTATGCTCTTTGGTACTCAAAAAGAAACTTATCATCTTTACAACCATTAGTACTTAAAGGTTTGAAGACCATCATTCCCAATGTTCTTGAACAGAAATTCCTAGGACTTACTCTGGACCCAACTTAAACTATGCTATCACGTCTCTCACATTTTGTCCCATTCCACTAGAAATACTACAACAAGAGATGTTCTTATACCAAAAATGGAGTACTACCTAGCCCAGCTTTGTTTGTAATGCTGTCAAACTTCAAACAATCAAAACTAAGACATGCACATTTGTAATTCTAGCTGATCCTAGAAATCATCACCATGAGGTATTTAATATTATTAGCTGGGCTACTCTCCTGCTTAGCACCCTACTGTACAAGACAATGCACATGAGGTACTGACCACCATTAAAAAGAAATGTGTCCCTAAGGGAACAAATCTACTCCCTTAGCAGTAATACAGAAGAAAACCTCTTCTAGTCAAACCCCATTCAAGGCTACCACTGGAGAAATACAGTTTTCCAAATTTTATCCAGCTACTCATAGCAAACTTCTAAGGGAAGTAAGACATCATAAAACCCTAACTATTTTCAAAACAGAACTTAAAAAAGAACATCTGATGGAGGAAGCCATTTGTTCCTTTTTTACAGACACTGGGTAAAGCCCAGATTCATCCTAATGTTTCACCTGCAAAACTAATATCTATCAGTAAAACTTCACTGACATATAAATAATGTAAATATGGAAAATACTGTAAATACAACAAATACCGTAAATGCTGTAAATAGCGTATCCTGCCTTTACTCAGTTTGATTAGTGGCAAAGAAATTTAGCTGACAATGAAGAATGCTATGTTTTGAAGTAATCACCTGATCTATATAAATGATATAAGACTTACTTTACTTTCAAGCAAGGTCATTAAAACTAGAAATGTGCAGTCTTTCAGCTGTATACACTCATGAAGCAATCTGTGTGTCAAGTGATGGTTGAGACCTGACTTGAAGTAACTCACTGTATATCTTAGCTGTAACATACGCGCTTAGACACAACAAAACACTTCCTTAAACACTTAACTTATCTAAATGTATAATATATAAAATATTGGAAGATACAGAGTTGTAACTTGCTACAGTATCTTAACAAGTTAAATAACTATTAAAGATGCACATTGCAAGAATGTGAAACGGGCTGTATGCACTCTGGACTACTCAATGAATTGTCTAACATCACTGAAGTTCATGATACATTTGATACATTTGATACATTTGATACAAGGTTGCATTACAAAAAAGTTCAGAGCCGGACAGAATAATTAACAAGAGCAATAGACTTGACTTAAGGTAAGTGGGCTTCTCTGTACCATTTTTACAAAAAATCACTTTCAGTGCTATTGGGGACATAAACATAGATACAAATAATTAGCTTTGATATAAAAGTAAATGTTCAGCTTGATTCTGCAGTATGTAAACTAACCATTATTTAAGAAAACTAAACGTGTCTTGTTTACTCTCTGTAAAGTGATTCAGATTCATTTTTTTATTTATTAACCATTAACAGCATTTGTGGTTCTACTCTCTCTCTTTCTTGCAGGAGACAAGCATTTAATAAAATGTAACTGACGGTTTATAGCTTTTTGCCTCTGCAGGAAGACAGACCATGACAGGAGATCTTCTCAAAGGATCTGATTTAAGTGGCTAATGTTTAATCTTTAAAGTCAGTCTTATTATTGGGAACAAAACCTCCTGCAGCTTTCAAACTGATATGTAGTAAAGAGGTACATGTCTGAACATGAAATAAATTAAATCTAATAAATATCAAGAGATGTGTTTGCTGCCTTTCTAGATTGTAGTTTGCTAACAGTGTCTACATGGTTGCCATATAATGAGTGCTCATTTTCAGGTATTCTAAGAACGCAGCATCTTCCATTACAAAATCACAGCAATGGGAATATTTTTGATAAGAGAATAGCTTAAACTAAAACTGCACTGGAAAACAAAATCTTTTACAGATATGACCGATAGCAGAATAGGCAGGTATAATTTTCATACAATATTAATCATGGTTTTCATGTGCTTAATGCGTTATTTAAATCTACATACTTAGTCATTTAAGCTACACTTAGTAGCCTCACGTATACTACAGCTTTTCCAGTGAATTATTTGTTCAGTGTTGCACATATGCAGTTTCTACATGGGTTTCTTATTACAGTCATAAACATCAGGAGTTTGTGTTCCATTTCAGTTTGAGTAAACTAATTTGCTTGCTAGGACAGGCTTCACCTCCTATACTGAGATCTGAGTAGAATAAACAAGGTTTTAGAGAATGGAGGAATGAGCAAATGAATGGATGAATGAATGAACAAATGAATGAAGATAAATGAATGAGTGAAAAAATGAATTTGAACCCTCCAAATACGTGGAACAATGCTCTTCACCCTCGGTACAGAGGGAGCTTCAACCCTGTACCATTTTACTTAATATGATCATTTCTCTATTTCAACCAGTGGAAAGGGAAACTTTCCCTGTTGAGATCTCATTCAGAAAGAGCGTATTTTCACTTAGTCATAAAATTGTGACTCTTAAAACAGTTCATAAACTAAATCATTTTAGTCCTAAAGTAATACAAAATTTAAGTTTCCTTGAAATTACCAGAAAGGCAAGAAAGCACATCTCATTGCAGGAGGCTAGAAGAAAATGAGCAAAAGGCAGTTGCATGTGTTTTAACCTGAAGTTTAAAAACTATGCTGGATTCTATAGACGCATCTCTAGCTGTACTGACAAGCCCTCTCCCCGCACCCCTCCATACCTAAATATATCAACTCTGAGATTGCCATACCTCAAAGAAAAGGGAATATTCTGAGAAATGGCATCTTGGACTTAGTATATGTAAGTCCACTCTTTCTGCTATTCAGTCTCTGCTTTTCGGGACTCAGTCTAGCAGGTCCCAACATTTCAAATGGATAGCAATACATGTGTCTGTATGTTTTTGTTGTGAATGTGTAGTACTCAGTATAGTAAATAATATAGCTCATATATGTTAGTTGTTGTTTGTCTTTTTGGCTTTTCCCAAAGTGGAACTCCGGTCCGCTAATGATTGGCAGTAGATTTTTATGGTGCCGAGTTGCTAGCCCGACACCCAACCTTCAACGAAGGCACGCCCATTCACGTATGTCTTTTGAAGGCCACTCAACAGCTGGGAGGACATGCAGACTCCACACTGAAGGCACTCCAACCGAGAATTGAACAGGAGAACCTCTTGCTGTGAGGCAACAACGCTACCGCTGCACCACCGTGGCATCAGCTCATATATGCTAGTAATTAATTATAATAAGTTGGTCAGCAGCCTGGTCCTGGGCATTGCCCACTGCCAGAGACCATTGTGTACAATAAGCCACTTTGCATAGGTGGACAGCTCAGAAAATGCACCTTACACATTCCCAAGCAGTTTATGAGTAATCAGACAAATGTTATAAAATGTCATGCCTTACTGGTAAAAACAGACTGATGTTGAACAGGTCACACTAAAGTACATTGATAACTGCTCTTCCTGTCAATATTTCTTGTTTTATTTAAGCCCTGAATCTGTGCTTGCTTGTGTGTAGCACACCATCATGCACTGCCGCTCAGCAGTAGTTACCATTGGTGGTTATAGTTGCAAACGTTTTGTTTGTTAAATTTTCCCTTAGAACTTTGCTTGTAGTCCTCCAGAGGTTTTTCTTGGCCCCACTCTACTGTCAGGTAGAGCACTAAGCCTAGCCTCAGAGGTACCAACACACCTCTAACCCACTAGCTATTCCTAAGTGTGACCTCTCTTCCTGCCCATATAAATTTACTTAACACTATGGATGGACAATTTCCCACAGTTTCTCCAGCCAGCTTGGTTGCTATGGGCATCCTGAGAATGTGTAATAACTGCCTCATGTTCATCAGCAGCCCTATACTCTTACTCTACACAAACCCAACATGTGAGAGATACAACTATATTATGAACACTGAATCCATGCTCTTTCACACACCAGCCAGTACATATGACAATGAGCAGGTTGTCAGCATGCACACCTCACTGCCGATTCCACCCAAACCCACATCACATACACCTACATATGCAGAGGTCCTCACCAGAAACACACCTAAACACTAGAGACCTCCCAAACACAAACACAAGCATGTTACACATAATACTTCTTCTGCAGAACATAATACACATAATAGCCCACACACCAATGTCTCACCTGTTAAGCCCTTAAGACTAAACACAAAACCAAGTCGTAGGTGATTGCATCATGAGACACACAGATGCCCCCCTCACAAGACTGGATAATGAGATGGTCATGGTCAGCTGTCTGCCAGGTGCCACGATCCACAATATCACACATATACTCAAGTCTCTCAACAACAGGTACTGTTATGACTGTCATAGTCCATGTCCATGTTGCTGTAAACTACTTGAGACATACCTCACTGGACTATATGAAGAGAGACATGACATGACTAAGCTCTTGGACTATGTGTCACAGACTGATATGCCCCTAGCCCTAAGCAGCATTTTACCTTCACCTAAGATGATGCCTCATTGCAAACAGAAAATGACTGACTTCAATAATTGGCTTAGTTTCTGGTGTCATTCCAAGGGGATATGGTATCTGTCAGCCTGGGATGACATGATCAACAGACCTCGATGCTTTGCCAAAGATGGTCTTCATCTGCTACCCCTGGGATTTCTGCTACTGGCCAAAGCTCTTGCCAGTCCCATAGTGTCTTTTTTAGGCAGTGCTTCAAGGACAAAAGTCTTCACATAAAAACTCCATCTAAAAACAACCTCAAGGTTATGCTGCAAAATGCTAGGAGTCTTAACATGAAACTGCACTTACTGGAAGAAGTCCTCATCTTAGGAGACATAGACATTTGTGCAGTCATGCAGACCTGGTTCAAGGCTGTGGAGAGCACCTCAGCCATATTGAGCTAAACCTACTTCCACATGTTCAGAACACAAACTGAAGATGTGAAAACTAAAGGAGGTGGTGTATCAATATTCATTAAATATAACTACACCTCCAGATTGGTTAGACAGCATAATTCCCTGGAGATACTTCCGGTGAAATTAAATGTTGGTAGGATACCTATTCATATCATTGCTAGCTATAGGACCCCCTCCTTGAATCAGGACACCCACTCTGCCTATTTAGATCTACTTGACTCTGTCAAGATACATCTGAATACCATGGTTTTGGGCAACTTTAGTTACCCAATCCATTGGCTGGGTAAATTACTTGTGTGCAAACTCACTTGCCCAAAGGTTCCTCGATTTCATTAATTCCAATGCCCTGGACCAGTTGGTCGACACCATCACAAGGGGTGCCAACATTATGGATCTGGTGCTTACCAATACAGGGGGCTATTGTAGTATCCCCACTGTGAGATCTTTCCTGGTGAGATCTGACCAGAAATCAGTCTCACTCAAAGTAACCATCATACCTGACCCCCCCCCCCCCAGCAGAAACTAAACTAAAAAAGTTTTCCAAAGCAGACTATAACCTCTTACAGGATGGTATAAAAAACAACCAGATACAGATCCAAAATTTTATTGCACTTTACCGCCTCAGCCAGATGGCCTTCAAGAAGTAACATTTCTTATCCACACTTCCCCTATATATACACACACCTTTGCTCATCAATAAAACAATTAAACAAACACAATAATAAAATAATAAATCAAAATAATTAACTAAAGCAAGTATTTCCAATTACGTTCAAGGTTCAATACCCCTGGTAAAAGAGTATTATAATTTAAAATAAATAATGCTTCTTTACATAATAATATATTTTTTATCAGTGCAACATCACCATTTCTAACAAAAACTTCTAAAATTGTAGCCTGTATTAAAGAAGAATCACTATTATGTTTAGCCACAAAATGCATAGCGATAGAGCTTTCTGCTCTCTGTTTTTAATGTCCCTGATGTGCTCCTGCAACCTAACTTTAAATTTTCTTTTACTCTGTCCAGTATAAAACAGGTTGCAGGAACATCAAATCTTTTGACATTGATTTTACCAAAATTATGAACAACACGCTTGCATACATTACAATTGTTACAGGGTGTTGTACCCACGCATTTTAAAGGGAGTGTGACAATTGGGGAGAGATGGGCAAAGGCTGCCAGCCTAGTCAAATAGAATTTAATTCATAATTCTATCATTTGTATAAATAAATGCAAAATACAGGCTTGTGTTTTTAAATGAAAGAAAAACGCTGTAAAATGTGAACTTCAAGATTGTTACAACATTGCCCCTTGCTGTAAAGAAAAACTAAGTCAAGCCTTTCAAATTAGTCTTTTGAAATTGAAATGATTTTATGGCATTCTTTGATCTTTAAAGCTGGTTCCAGTCAGGCTGGCTGAAGACATTCTGTCTATTGTGTTAACTAAGAACTAATTGCTAGAGTGTATATGTGAAATGCCTTTTAGTGTTGTATTATCCTGTGCAGGTGTTAGCTTGCTAAATAATGCAGTTTCTATTAGCCTGGGAACTCCAGGTTAAGTGTCAAAGAAATGGTGCAATGGAAACTAACTCAGAATTATGTAATCTGGGGAGGACCCAGAGACATGTTTGTTAGCAATGTTTTATAAACTGTGTCTCAGAGAGAGACTGTGAGAAAAAGCATTTTGATCTTGATATCCAACTTACCAGCACTCTGCTTATGCTCACATGTAAGTTTCTAGCAATGTGATTTCTTGTAGGAATAGTTAAAGCTAGTAAAGATTAATTAAGTATTTTTCTTTGAAATCAGACCTGTTCTACTGTATTATTTTAAGTTTCTGTGTGATCTCTGAACTCTTAGATATCTCTGTGATGTAGTAGTTTTGTCTTGTGTTTTAATTATTTATTATTAAATATTTTTAAAACCTTCTACCTGTGGCTGCTTTGTGTAGAGATAAGCTCTAGATTACATTGCATATTTATATAGAGTTTATTGTAATAGGCCACTCTGATAAGCCTTAGACTGTATAGTCACATTACCACTGGATAATAATATTACACAGTAATAATTGGACACCCTTTTAAGGGCCTTTTAGTAGCTGATATTATTAACTGGGTGGTGGCAGTAATTACTACCATATAGTCTGTGTAAAGGGCACAGCTGGAGAATCTGTGTCAGCCTTTCCCAGGAGAGTCTGTGAAGTTGTATAAATAC
Organism: Protopterus annectens; assembly: GCF_019279795.1. Classification (NCBI taxonomy): domain Eukaryota; kingdom Metazoa; phylum Chordata; order Ceratodontiformes; family Protopteridae; genus Protopterus; species Protopterus annectens. Next base: position 266,755,725 of record NC_056733.1, read on the forward strand.
TTATCTCAAAGTGCGTGTGTATTGTGTCAGCTACTTGGCAGGGACACGAAGCACTGGTTGGACAGAGAGGGTACTGGAAGTTCTAGCTTGCACAGTTAGGCTAAGACCTGGACCCTATAGCTGTGCCAGTGGGGAGTCTTATTGGGGACCTGGTGAGCAAGGGAACAGCCAGCCCCAGACTGACTGTGATCTCTGTGTGCACTTAAGGGAAATTGTACTTTACTGTGTGCACTTGCTATCCTTTCCTCTTCTAGGAGACAACCTCCCTGGTGTTAGTGGTGAGGATTGAGGCTCCTTGATTGCTGGGCCAGGGCACGGTTGTCACAAGTGGTGGCAGTGATGGGATCTACTTCACATACTAATTGGCTTGTAGTGGTGTGGGAAGAGAGAATTCCTGTAGCTTACGTACAGTGATCTCTAAAAGTGTTTTGCACTCTAAAACAGCCACACAGTGTTTACTCAGAGTTCAGATCACAATTGTTTTATTTCTTTTGTTAGCTTAGTGTTAGTCAGGGTGAGCAGGCAGCATGTCAGCAGAAGAGTATGGAAAGCTGACAAGGAGCCAGCTGGCAGAGATGTGCCAGGCTAGGGGACTGGTGCATGGAAACCTGACTAAAGCAGACCTGATTGCAGCCTTGGTTACAGCTGCAACAGAAAACAGCTGCCTGGAGGGCAATCAGACTGACAGTGGAGGTACAATATCCTCAGAGAATGGACAGCTCAACCTTTCTGCAGTGGACTTAAAAATCCAGCTGGAGCTAAAGGGACTTGAGTTGGAGGCCAGGCGTATGGAACTAGAAGCAGCTAAGAAAATGAGTAGTCTACAAACTGAGGAAAATGAAAGGCAGAGAAAGCATGAGAGGGAAATGCTGACTCTTCGCCAGACTCATGGAGGTAATGGGGAAGGGAGTAACTGGACTTCAGAAGCACAAAAGGTCAGTAAATTTCTTCCACAGTTTAAAGAGGGGGATAATTTTGATAGCTTCATTCATATGTTTGAGCGGCTATGTAAACAGTATGAAGTTGACCAAAGGCTCTGGGTACGGTTCCTGACCCCCTTACTCCATGGTAAAGCTGTAACTTCTTTAGCAAAAATGCATGACACTGACTGTTTTGACTATACTGCTGTAAAAAGACATTTGTTAGAGTGTTTTAAGCTAACATCTGAAATGTATAGGAAAACGTTTTGTGAGTATAGATGGAAGGCAGATGAAAATGTATGTGAATGTGTTGTTGAACTGAGCACTTATTTTCATAGCTGGGTGAGTGGATGTCAGGTCACCACTTTTAAAGGGCTGACAGACCTCTTTGTAAGGGAACAAGCCCTTAGCACTTTGCCTGAGGACATGAGGATCTGGTTAGCTGATAGACAGTGTGCTACTTCAGAGGAGTTGGGGAAGAAGGGAGATCTATACCTGGCCAGCATTACAGCCCTGCACAGGAAGGGGACCCCAGTACTGTGCATGGGTCTAAAAGAACCCATGATGGGCAGCACAGACTGCCCCAACAAAATCTGCCAGTAGCAGGGGAAGCCACTAGTCCAGGTACACATCCAGGAGCTAACATTAAATGTTTTGAATGCAACCAGTGGAGCCATGTGGCATACAGATGTCCACGGAGGCAAGGTGGGGAACCAAAGGTGAGAGAGCTAGTAAGTGAGAAAGACAAAATGCCAACAGTGTGTTGTCTTGAGACAACAGGGGTATGGCACTACCATCCTGCAGATGTCCTGAGAGGGAAGGATTTGGATGAGGTAGTACCATGTACTTATGCAGTTAAAAGCAGTGAGGCTAAGAGACAAACATGTGGGTCTGGTAGCCTGAGGGAGACCCAGACAGACTGCATACTTGCAGCCAGGACTGCTGAGGTGGTTACTTCAGGGAGTGAGCTACACTGTAGCAGTGAGACTGAATGTGAGCCACAGCTGCTTGTGGCTACTGATGTTCCCTTGGACAGGTTATCTGCAAAGGAAAAGGTGTGTAGTAGTACCCAGGCTGACTGTGAGGCACCGCTCTCAGAGGATGCCAGACTTCCAGTGGAAGGGGAGCTGGGAAGGGTTACAAGGAGAGACTTGAGACAGGCTCAGCTCTCAGACCCTACATTGCAAGGCCTGAGGCAGGTAGATAGGGAGGCACCTGATTCTCAAGGGAAGGAGGAATCTGTATATTGGGACAAAGGGTTACTATACAGAGAGTGGATCCCTGAGGGAGAGCTGGAAGGTGAGAGAGTACATCAGTTGGTAATGCTTAGAGCTTACCATCTGGTGCTTCTAGCCATAGCCCATGATATTCTCTTTGCAGGTCATATGGGCATAAAACGTACAAAGAGGCATATTATGCAAAACTTCTATTGGCCTGGAATTTCCAAAGATGTAACAGGGTACTGCAGGACCTGTGAGCAGTGCCAAAAGGTAGGCAAGGCAGGAGACAAGGTGAGAGCTCCTTTGATGTCTTTGCCTGTGATTGAGGAGCCATTTCAGGGGGTAGCTATGGATATTGTGGGTCCTCTGAGTACCCCAAGTTCCACAGGGAAAAAGTATATCCTAGTGATTGTAGATTATGCTACACAATACCCTGAGGCAATGGCTTTGTCCTCAATTGAGGCAGAGAAGGTGGCAAATGCTTTGTTAGAGATTTTTAGCAGGGTAGGTTTCCCAAAGGAAATACTGTCTGACAGAGGTGTCAATTTTATGTCAGACCTGCTGGCTTGTCTGTGGAAGTCCTGTGGGGTGAAGCACATGAAGACCACCCCCTACCATCCCCAGACTAATGGTCTTGTTGAGAGGTTAAACTCTACAATCAAGTCCATGCTATGGGCATTTGCATATCAGTTTAATATGGAGTGGGACAAATATTTGCCCCATCTGTTGTTTGCTTACAGAGAGGTTCCCCAGGAATCCACAGGTTTTTCACCCTTTGAGTTGCTGTATGGGCATAGGGTGAGGGGACCTCTAGATTTAATTCGAGATGAGTGGGAAGGTGAGTGTGAGTCTCACAAGGAGTCTGTAGTGGCATATGTCCTGAACCTCAGGACAAGGCTCAGGAAACTCAAGGGCCTGGCCCAGGAGAACCTGGCAGAAGCCCAACAATAGAAAAAGGTGTGGTATGACAGGAATGCTCAAGCTAGAGAGTATGCTGTAGGGCAGCAGGTGATGGTTCTCATTCCTGTCAAACACAACAAGTTGCAACCAGCTTGGGAGGGACCCTACAAGGTGGTAAGAAAGGTAAATGATGTTAACTACATGGTGGAAGTGCTAGGCAGATGGCAGGGGCACAAATTGTACCATGTTAACATGATGAAACCTTACCATGATAGGGAGGCCCTTGTGCTGAACATTTGCAGTGGATTGCAGGAGGAGCCTGAGGGAGATCTGGGGACTGATCTCCTCAGTGAGGCTTGGGGTGACACCTCGGTGGAAGGGGTGGCAATGTCCCACCAGCAGCTATCTCCTACCCAGGTTCGAGGAATCTGAGCAGTATTGCAGGAGTTTGGGGGCATGTTCACCAGGAAACCAGGGAGCGCCCACCTGGTTCAGCACCAGGTGGATACAGGACCCCAAAGGCCTATCAGGCAGGCCCCTTATAGGGTGCCTGAGAAAGTCAAACAGACTCTGAGGGAGGAGGTACAGGAGATGTTGGAACTAGGGGTGATTCAAGAGTCCAGCAGTCCCTGGGTCTCACCAGTGGTACTGGTGCCAAATAAGGATGGCAGCACCAGGTTCTGTGTGGATTACAGGAGATTAAATAGTCACACAGAGTCAGATGCTTACCCCATGCCTAGGACAGATGAGGCCCTAGAGCAGCTGGGTGGGGCTAAGTATCTTACAACCACTGACCTTACCAAGCATTACTGGCAGGTGCCCTTGTTTCCCAGTGCTAGAGAGAAGTCAGCCTTTGTGACTCCTTTTGGCTTTTATGAGTTCACAAAGATGCCCTTTGGGATGAAGAATTCCCCAGCAACTTTCCAGAGGCTGGGAGATCATATATTAGCAGGAGTGTTTGTCCTTGCTTACATGGATGATATTGCTATCTACAGCCATTCCTGGCAGGAGCACCTTCAGCATGTTAGGGAGGTGCTGGGCAGACTACAGAGGGCAGGGTTTACCATTAAGATGAGCAAATGTCAGGTGGGTATGACAGAGGTCTCCTACCTAGGACATAGAGTGGGGAGTGGTAAGATAAAGCCAGAACCTGCCAAAGTGGAAGCTATTCAGGCATGGCCTGCACCTGTTACCAAAAAGCAGGTGAGGGCATTCTTGGGGACAGCAGGGTACTACAGAAAGTTTGTTCCCAATTATAGTACCATAGCTACTCCCCTCACAGACCTGACAAGGAAGAACAGGCCATATAAGGTAGTGTGGACCCCAGCATGTGAGCAGGCATTTCAGAAGCTTAAGGAAGCTTTGGGAGGACCCCCCATGTTAGCCACTCCAGACTACAGCAAAGAATTTGTTGGGCAGGTGGATGCTTCAAACTATGGGGTGGGGGCTGTACTTAGCCAGATTTCTTCAGAGGGAGAAGAGCACTCAGTGGTTTATCTCAGTTGTAGGCTCCAACTCAGAGAGGAATGCTTTGCAGCAGTAGAAAAGGAATGTCTAGCCATAGTGTGAGCACTACAAAAACTTCAGCCTTATCTGTATGGAAGAAAATTCACCATGATGACAGATCATGACATGCTAAAATGGTTAAACAGAGCCAGTCAGAAAAATGCCAAGTTGCTAAGATGGAGTCTGGGGTTGCAAGCATATGATATGTCAGTGCAGCACTGCAGTGGGAGTAGCAATGCCAATGCAGATGGGCTCCCAAGACAGGGAATGGGGTGAGGTACACCCAGATAGACCTGATACTCTCAAGCAATGTTTCTCAAGGGGCACTTGAAAAACTTGCTTGAGTTTCCCGGGGGGTGGGGGAGATGTTACGATTGGGGAGAGATGGGCGAAGGCTGCCAGCCTAGTCAAATAGAATTTAATACATAATTCTATCATTTGTATAAATCAATGCAAAATACAGGCTTGTGTTTATTAAATGAAAGAAAAACACTGTAAAATGTGAACAACATTGCCCCTTGCTGTAAAGAAAAATGAAGTCAAGCCTTTCAGATTTGTCTTTTGAAACTGAAATGATTTTATGACATTCTTTGATCTTTAAAGTTGGTTCTGGTCAGGCTGGCTGAAGACATTCTGTCTATTGTGTTAACTAAGGACTAATTGCTAGAGTGTATATGTGAAATGCCTTTTAGTGTTGTATTTTCCTGTGCAGGTGTTAGCTTGCTAAATAATGCAGTTTCTATTAGCCTGGGAACTCCAGGTTAAGTGTCAAAGAAATGGTGTAATGGAAACTAACTCAGAATTATGTAATCTGGGGAGGACCCAGAGACATGTTTGTTAGTGATGTTTTATAAACTGTGTCTCAGAGAGAGATGGGAGAAAAAACATTTTGATCTTGATATCCAGCTTACCAGCACTCTGCTTATGCTCACATGTAAGTTTCTAGCAATGTGATTTCTTGTAGGAATAGTTAAAGCTAGTAAAGATTAATTAGGTATTTTTCTTTGAAATCAGACCTGTTCTACTGTATTATTTTAAGTTTCTGTGTGATCTCTGAACTCTTAGATATCTCTGTGGTGTAGTAGTTTTGTCTTGTGTTTCAATTATTTATTATTAAATATTTTTAAAACCTTCTACCTGTGGCTGCTTTGTGTAGAGATAAGCTCTAGATTACATTGCATATTTATATAGAGTTTATTGTAATAGGCCACTCTGATAAGCCTTAGACTGTATAGTCACATTACCATTGGATAATAATATTGCACAGTAATAATTGGACACCCTTTTAAGGGCCTTTTAGTAGCTGATATTATTACCTGGGTGGTGGCAGTAATTACTACCGTATAGTCTGTGTAAAGGGGCACAGCTGGAGAATCTGTGTCAGCCTTTCTACTGGAGGTTCTAGCTTGCCCAGTTAGGCTGAGACCTGGACCCTATAGCTGTGCCAGTGGGGAGATTTATTGGGGACCTGGTGAGCAAGGGAGCAGCCAGCCCCAGACTGACTGTGATCTCTGTGTGCACTTAAGGGAAATAGTACTTTACTGTGTGTATTAGTTATCCTTTCCTCTTCTGGGAGACAACCTCCCTGGTGTTAGTGGTGAGGATTGAGACCCCTTGATTGCTGGGCCAGGGCACGGTCATCACAAAGAGCATAATATTTTCATCAGGTAGCACAAATATAAGCCTTCACCAACTTGTCCCTTAGACTTTCTCCCCTTCTATAAGAGATAGATGGGTGGCTACAAATTATTTTATTTAACTTATCATCATTCTTTAAAAAGGTCCAATAATATTTAACCAGTTTACACATTTTTTCACTCAAAATGTTATAAGTTGTAACAAAAAACATATGATCCACACCCTCCTTTACACAAATTTGTCCCTTATTTTTAAACATTTGTTGTTGCTCTGGGCGGAATCCAACAATTTTATTCACTGCATCCACCATTGTATCTCTATCATAATCCCTACGCAGGAACATAAGCACTGTTTCATGAACTTCCTTATGCAGATCTATTTCATTGTTACAGATTCTATGTAACCTAACTACCTCCAAGAGACTTAATAGTGTGGGGGATGACATCTACTACCATGCAGAAACTGGCTCCCATCTGTAAACTTCCAATGTACGGAAGTTCGGATAAACACATTTTCAGAGTCAATTAAATGGAGATCTAGAAAATTAATCTCCTTATCGTACTGTAGGCCATCAAATTCCAAACTGTATACATTATTGCTGATATCTCTGGTATAAATAGCTTCACTGCATCTCCCCCCTCAGATGGAACTGGCAACTATGTCACGTTCTACACAAATGCTTTATACAAATACCTGTATAACTGCATTGATTCAGCTGTACCTGATAGGACCAAAACAATCTCCTCAAGGAAGAGCAAACCCCTGGTGCACAACTGGCATTAGCAGGCTTTACAATAAGAGGAAGAAATTGCTGTTTAAGAGTATGAGGGAGTGAGCCCCAAACTGGAAACATTCCCTCCTCAGCTTAAAACAAGCAAATAAGACTTTTTGTGAAGTCCTCCAAAGCTGACTATGAATCCAAATTAGCTTCCAAAACTAAGGACAACCATAAAGTGTTCTTTAGTTACATCCGTAACCTAAAAGGAAAAGTCTAGATTTGCGCAGGACTGGTAGTTAATGATACCACATATACTGAGCCGGTGGACATTTCTAACCTGTTAGCCGACAGGTTCTGTGAAAACTTCATTCCCCTGTCCCCGCTAAACGTACCCCATGACATCACTACCACCTGGCCTCTACCTTGTATCTCTAATGAGAAGGTTGTGAATGCCCTCTCTAAGGTCAAAAACACAGCACCTATGGGACCTGATAACATCCCAGGCTGTGTCCTACATGGGATCAAACAAGAATTAACAACACCATTGGGTACTGTTTTCAATCGTACCTTAAGCACTGGCTTCGTCCCAGCTGGAAAAAAAAAAATTATTAGCATCCCTTTCAGTAAGAGTGATGTTCCTGCTTACTACCACATCAGTAACACCATAAGTACACACTCAGTGGTAAGACACCTAGGCACACAGATTGACAGTAACCTTACCTCTGGTCACCAAGGCTCCACATCGGTAAGAAGGGCATTCTATATTGTTCATCTCATTAGTAAGGGCATTGCCTCCAGAAAAAAAGAAGTTATAACCTCCCTGTACATTTCCCTCATCTGGCCAATAATTGAGTACAATGATCCTTTTGGTATGTACCTTTCCAAGTACCTGCAGCAATTGGAGAGACCACAAAGGTTCCTCACAAGGAAAATTCAAGGTCTTCAGCATCTGTCCGATGAGGATTGTCTGAAATCACTGTCACTTTATTCTATTTCCAACAGACTAATCAGAGGTGATCTCTGTCTTGCATATAAGGCAATCTTTGACTCTGTTTATTGGAAATGTTGCATATACATAAGTCAAATGGTACACAGGTTACTCACTCTAAAGGACTTAAACTGTTATGTGCCATTAATAGAACCTGCTGGAGGGACAGATTTCTCTCCCAGAGGTTACCACAGCTTTGGAACAGCTTCCCACTTCATGTCGAGCAGAGCACTTCATTGGCCCTCTTCAAATGCAATCTGGATGATTGGATGGGTAACCGTAAATTCACCTGGGGGGTCCACCTGTGTCCTTCTTGGACAGGGGCGATAGGTGCTGATCATGGAAATAAGGGTAAACCTTGGTTAGGTTTGAAAGGGCCCTAAGGTCATTAGCCTAGTAACCTCCTATGATCCTATGTGATTAACTCAGCTTTAATAAATTGCTTTAGTTTGTTCACATTTTTTTTATCTTTTGTGGAAGCTCAGAGCCCAGCAAAGCTTAAAATAACAGGCTGAGGGAGACTGGAATAACTTGGGGTTGATTGGATATGGTATTAAGCAAAAGAGGTTCAGCCATACTCAGCTCTGTGAATCGCACCATAATGCAGAAATGTATTCTGTCTAACAGGTGTAAATGCATTTGGCTTACCATGGGCAAGTTGTACTGTGCTGATACACAATCTTCAGTTCTTTTCTCACCTCAGTTGCACTCCAACATACTAGACTTTGTATATGGCATTTATGAAGTCTATCAGGCTGTCATTAGACCTAATTGTATCTCATCTGCAAAGTCACTACCAAAGGGGGCATGCAGCAGAATTTGTTACACAACCCTCCCCATCTCTGTTAATGCTATAACAATCAACTGCAGCATGTCTATCATAGCTTTAAATACATGGTAGAATTTAAACTTCTTTTAATACAGATCTATTGGAGATAAACAAATGACAACTTAATAACAAGTATTTTAATTACGTGACATCAGAACATTCATAACTTTTTTTTTTTCCTTTCTGTCAAGTAAAGTCATACTCTATTAAATATGAATATGAACCTCATTAGCATAGCATAAGTATACTGCATTTGAAAGAAAAGAAACACAGGGTCTTTATAAACAGCTGTTCATAACTATAAAGGTGTCTCCAAAATATCTCAACTAACAACTAAATTAAAGAGTAAAAAGGTCACACAGACAAACCAATTAGTCAAAAACTACAATAAAAACCTAGCCAAGCTAGCGTTTTCATGGTGTCATACCTTAAACCTCTGGTAATAGAGATCTATGGGATATATGCAAATGAACCCTTAAGGACATCAAGTGTTTCAGCTATATGGCTTCTGAATGACTATGACTTTTTTTCTTTTTAAGACTTTATGGACACATTAAGGCCAATAAAACCAAACCCTACCAGCTGTGGACATGCATGTTTTGGCATTCTTATTTGGATAAAAGGAAGCGTCTTTGTTCACCAGTGGGAGTGGGGATCACTGAGCGGCCTGTTTGTCCCTAGAGGAGTGGTTCCAGCCAGAAACTTGTAGTCTATTGGCCATTTTGGGTCAATTCCTAGCTCTTTTCAGCCCCCTGTAATAAAGCCCGCTTTAGCGCGCTTTTTCGCTTGTATTCAACTCAGCACAGCTCCTCGTGGTGTCCTGCAGAGTTCTACAAGCAGCAGAGAGCAAAAGAGTGACTTTTCCTGATTTAAGTATTTTTTCTGGCTTTTTGATTATTTACTGCTTAGCGACTGCATTTTAGCCTGTTTATACAGCTCTGCATTCTATTTAAACTGTTTTTGTGTTTATTAACTGTTTTGCACTTTTAAAAAGTTAGTTGTTTCTTAATTTTACCTGTAGGCTAATACACTCAAGTCGCTAGCCGTTTAAAAGCATTTATAGCATTTACTGTCTGTTTTTCCTCTGTTTTCTGTAAAAAAAAAAAAAAAAAAAATCTTGTTTTCCCACCTTACTGAACTAGAATAGTCCAGTCTTCAGAGTTTGCTGATCTCTGGGCTTTGGCTTGGTTCCTGTGCTATTCTATATCCTTATTTGGATAAAGGGAAGCTTCTTTGTTCACCAGTGGGAGTGGGGAGCACTGAGCAGCCTATTTGTCCCTAGAGCAGTGGTTCCAGCCAGAAACTTGTAGTCTATTGGCCATTTTGGGTCAATTCCTAGGTCTTTTCAACCCCCTGCTATAAAGCCCGCTTTAGCACGGAGTTGCCCATAGAGCACCATCGGCAGCGGTTAAACAAGGTTAAACTATTTCTGGCTCCGTAAAGTCTGCTCTTCAATTTTTCCCTTAGAACTTCTCTACTTGCAATCTAAACAGTCTATTCTCTATCTCAATAGCTCAGCACTTGCTCCTAAAGCATTTTTATATAGGTAAAGTACTTGTATACTAAACAAAGTACTACATTAGCCTAGAATCCCCTTGAGTACCCATTTCCCTATAGGTCCCTTCTGACTCAGTTACACAGCAAACTTTTTCACTTTTTCTAGCATGTCAAGGGTCAGTTGCTAGCGTCCTCTCCTGTTCAGCTGGTGAATCTGGGCATCTTGAGGCAATGTTACAATTGCCTCATGTACACAGACAACCCACTCCTTCTCCCACAAAACACAAATACATGTGAGAGATGCAACTATATAGCCAAACTGGAGGCTGAGCTCTCTCAACTCAGGACTGGGAAGACCAGGCGGGAGGAGAAGGAAACCAGGCACACCACAAACCCAGTTTCACATAGAACTATCACAACTGCAAAACAAACACATAAACACACAAAGACATACTGGAGGCACTGATCAAAAATCTACCAAAACTACAGAGGCCTCCAAAGCAGACACCCAAGCAACTGCCACCTCAAGACATAAGACATGCAACACATAGTTCTCAAAGTCAGTGTGCTAAACAGTCACAGCCCTTAAGGCCAAACACAATGCCAGACACACTTGTTATAGGTGACTCCATAGTCAGACACACTGCCGTCCCACTCACCAGACTGAACAAGGAAAAGATCACAGTTAGCTGCCTGTCAGGTGCTAGAATCCGCCACATAACACAAGCACTCAGGTCACTCCACAGCAAGTACAAGTATGACTCAGTCATTGTCCATGCCGGTGTGAGCGACCTGAGGCGATACCTCCCTGGACTACATGAAAAGAGACATAGAGGAGCTCTCAGATTATGTAGCCCAGGCCGGTATGACCCTGACCCTGAGCAGTATCCTACCCTCACCAAGAATGATGCCACAATACAGAGACAAAATGATCAGCTTTAATAATTGGCTTAATTACTGGTGTCATTCTAAGGGGATCCAATGTCTGTCTGCCTGGGATGACATGCTTGACAAGCCACGCTGCTCGCAAGGGATGGCTTGCACCTGTCACCCTGGGCTTCCGGATATTGGCAAAGGCTCTTGCCACCCCATAGTGCCTTTTTAGGCAAGGCTCAAATGATAAACCTACCGTCCTAGAAAACAAAATGTAGAAAAACTAAGGGTAATACTGCTCAATGCCAGAAGTCTAAACCTCAAGATGCACACCCTCGAAGCCCTCCTCAGTATGGAGAACATCGATGTTTGTGCTGTGACTGAAACCTGGTTCAAGGCTCCTGAGAGCACCCCAGCTATCAGGTTATACCTCATATCATGCGTTCCGGCCCCAAAATCCGGACCGAACTACAAAAGGAGGGGAGTATCCATATTCATAAAGGATACCCACACCTCCAGGTTAGTGGCAACGCAGAAGCATCGGAGACCATCCAGGTGCAATTAACCATAGGTAAAACTGCCCTACAGTTTGTAACATGCTACAGACCACCTTCTCAAACTCAGGAAACCCACACAGCCTTCCTGAAGACACTGGAGAGTATAAATGTCTCTCCAAACACCATCATATTGGGTGACTTCAACTACCCAAACATAGACTGGGAACATTACTCAAGCCCCAACACCCTAGCCCAAAGGTTCCTTGAGTTCATAAACTCAAATGCTATGGAACAACTAGTCACCATTCCCACAAGAGGAGAAAATATACTAGACCTGATCATCACAAACATGGGGACAAAATGCTCCACATCGAAGTATATCCCTCATTGGTGAGATCAGACCATAAATTAATCTCACTTGAGATCCACATCCCGCCCACCCCCAGCAAAAGACCACAGTGAAGAACTTCTCAAAAGCAAACTTCACACTTCTTAAGACTGGAGTGGTATCCTTTGGGCTCCCCAAGCCAGTGGAAACCACAACCCACGCTGCTGAAACCCTTACAAATGCCTTCTCACGAGCACCTCCAGGAATGTATGGATCAAGCAATCCCTAATAAAATCAAGACCTTTTCCACCAAAGGCAGGCGCCCGGTCTGGTGGACTCCAGCCATAAACAAACTCTACAACAAGAGGAGAAAGCTACTACATGACAGAGCAAAATCCCTAAATGGGAAGGCATCTCTGATCAATACTAGCAAAAAACTACGATCACTCATAAAATCATCCAAGGCCAACTTTGAGAGAAAAATCGCTAATGACACAAAAGACAATCATAAAGCCTTCTTTAGCTATGTTAGAAACCTGGGTGGAAACTCCCAGATATGCTCAGAATTAGTCCAAAATGATAAAAAATCACTGAACCCACAGACATTGCCAACATACTGGCAGACAGGTTCAGTGCAAATTTCTCCCCCCCCCCCCCAAAAGGAGAAATATCTATCCCACCAGAGTCTAGCCTCCCAAACATCTCAGATGCCCAGGTGAGAGCTGCTCTCTCTAAAGCAAAAACACAGCATCAATGGGACCGGACGGTGTCCCCGGCTGTGTGCTACACGAACTCAATGAGGAACTAAACCCACACATAAGGCTGCTGTTTAATCTTAGCCTTACTACAGGATACGTACTGAAAGAATGGCGTACGGCAACTGTGGTCCCACTCCACAAAGGCGGTGCTTCTACGGACCCTGGAAATTACCGCCCCATAAGCTTGACGAGCCTTGTCTGCAAAGCTATGGAGAGGATCATAATGGAACTCATAAATAAAGACATTGGGGACCTACAGACACTGGATCCTACCCAATTTGGCTTTGTCAAGGGCAGATCCTGCCTTTTGAACTTGGTCGACTTTTTCGAAACAGTCACTAAGGCCATTGATGAGGGTAAGGCAGTTCACACAGCCTACCTTGACCTAGCAAAAGCATTCGACACAATACCCCACTCGGGCATCATAGAAAAGCTCACCAGCTTAGATGTACACCCATATGTCACAAGATGGGTTGCAAACTGGCTCAAGGACAGAACACACAGGGTTAGAGTTGCTGGTGCCATGTCAGACTCTAAGCCGGTCCTGGCGGTGTCCCACAGGGCTCAGTCCTGGGCCCCTCTTGTTCGGCATTTATTTTCTGAAGTGCAGGCAAACATAGGGGATTGTGGCTGACAAAATTTCCAGATGACTGCAAACTGGGCACCATAATTGACACTCCATCAGACACAGACATCCTCCAGAAAGGTCTCATAGAAATGGATAACTGGTGCCAGAGCCATGGCCTTAAGCTAAATGCCAAAAAATGTATAGTCATACCCTTTGGAAAAACAAGGTAACCCCTAATTACCACATAGGTGGTAATCCATTAAACACGGAAGAAGTTATCAGGGACCTGGGGACCCAAGTTGACAGTAACCTCTCTTTGACACTCACATTGCCAAAGTGGTTAGGAAGACCTTCTACATTGCCCACCTGATCATGAAGGGATTCACATCCAGATCAGGAGAGGTCATTGTACCCATGTACTCTTCACTTATCAAACCAATGATTGAGTACAACGCCCCATTCGGAATGTACCTTACCCGACACCTGCAGCAGTTGGAAAGACCCCAAAAGTTCCTCACCAAAAGGATAAAGGGGCTCAAACATATGTCATACGATGCCCGACTGAAGAAACTCCAGCTCTATTCAGTCGCATACCATCTGCTCAGAGGTGATCTGTGCCTGACATACAAGGCCATGTCCAACCCGGAATTAATGGACATGCTCCATCTCAAAAATCCAAATCCACCAGAGCCACGAGCAAGAGACTTAAACCTCAACACGGATATAAATAGGATGTGCTGGAGGGACAGATTCATCACCCAGAGACTCCCTACACTATGGAACAGAATCCCAGTCCATGTGAGGCAGAGCCCCTCACTGACTCTGTTCAAGAGAAATCTTGACGAGTGGATGGGAGATCGTAGGTTTACCCCGGGAATCATCTCTGTATCACTGCTGGACAGAGGCACAGCAAACTAATGGGTATAGTATTCTCATCCTAAGGGGTGGTGAAAGCCACACACACTCTGGCTAGGCTTATAAATGCCCTAGGGCAGATAGCCTAGTATGAACCTATGAACCTATGAACCTTGTCAAACAGTTGATGTCCTTAAGGGGTCGTTTGCATATATCCCATGGGCCTCTATTACAAGAGGTTTATGGTATCACACAGTGAAAACTCTTGTGTGGCTAGGTTTGTCTTGTAGTCTTTTACTAATTGGCTTGTCTCTGTGACCTTTTTACTCCTTGATTTGGCCTTAAATACATGTAAACGGCACCTGTGATATCACATTCGAAGAACAGTATCATTTATGTGGAAGGGATGTATTGTGGGTTTAGTCTTTCATGTTAGGAATTTTCAGGTCTGAGAAAAACTTTTTTTTGGGGGGGTGTCCTTATCAACAAAATCAAATGCGAAAACATCCTTTTTTAATAAAAATGTATATCTTAGTATTGCATGTGGTAAAGAGGTTATATTCATCTAAAGGTTTACTATTTATAATTTACTGTTGCTGCAAAGTTTTTAGCCAATGAGTGGTTATTATTCTGTTGAAGATGATAAGTTGCAGCTGTTTCTAGAAAGCTAGCAATATTGACCGGAGCCAAAAGGTTCTTTTTTCTTATCTCAGCTATATTGCACTAAGCTGCACTTTGCACAGCACTGTGCAAACTTGCACTGGATAGATGAAGGCACTTCAATTAAAGTTTTACAGTTAGCAAGCCTAGTCAGAACATACTATTAGCAGGCTGTGATAAAGTTTATTTTAGACTGTTAAGTTATTATAAGCTGCTTCTACCTTAGTAGATCACCTCCAATAAACAATTATACTACAAATCTTTTAGGGTACTCCACTAATACATTATATACATATAAGAATGTATTAAGAAAAAGAGGCATTTATTATTTCGTACTTATAAGAAGTCATTAAAAAGGGCATTCATCAAATCAAATAACTTAAAAACAAGTCTTATATCCTCTATTTTTTGTACTTTTAGACTAAATGGGAGATCAGTCAGAGTGCCTTCCCTCAGATGCCGGCTTCACAAGACATGGTGTACCAAGGCAGTATAGTAACTGCTTGATGCTTTCAGGCAAAGAACTACTACTACCCCATCATAAACTACCTTGTGAGAGATACAACTGTCTAATAAAGCTGGAGACATCTCTCACAAAACAAACAGGATCCGAGCACCACAAAACTCAGCACTTCACATAAATGCTGGGAAAGTTATTATATGCTGAGCATACCTCTCAATTGTACTGAATTCCTTGCTATTTACCAGTTTTGAGGGCAAAATAATGGGATGCCATGAATTTCCGAGTGGCCCCTTCATTTCCCGATTTTATTTCATTGTTATTTTCAATTTTAAGTTACGGCTGACATCATCATGTATCACTAGCGTATGCTGCAACATCATCAACATGCAGCAACATGCGTGATGCCATCAGCAGTGCTTGACTGCCTGTTGGATTCGGAGACTGGGGCAGGACTTTTAAACCGTGGTGCTAGTAGTTGTGTAACATGTATCAGTCAGTGGGTGACCTGTAGTGTAAGACTTTCAGGTATCAGCTATGGACCGTTTGTACCGGTAGTGCTTCATGGGGCTTCCTCTGCACCACTACTGTTAAGGTACCAAGCCCAAAGGTATATAACATGATACACGGGGAAAGTTGTAGAAGCAGCACTAGCCTTAACAGCAGCTGCAAACAACATTGACAGAGGACCAGTATGGGAAGCAGATCCAGCAAAAGAAAAAGATTGCGAGCCATCCAAATGCCAACAGCTATGAAGTTGAAAAGCCATTCATGTGCAGTAAAGCAGAGTGGGTGTGAGGTAAGAGAGTTGAGTTCAGGCACCACACTGTGCATATTCAACCTTCCCAGAGTTGTAGACTGTACTAAGTGGAATTGCAATTTATGTGTGTATTGAAACAAGTACAGTTACTCGTCTCTTATTTTCAATGCATTCTTGTTGTAAGACCTGTTTTAAGGTTTTATTTAGTATATGATAGTTAACAGCCCTGCTTGGTCAATATGCACTGAAAATGGAGTAGCGAGTATCACCTCTGTGCTGTCACATCTGATGCAAAAGTGGTAGATCAAGTAATGACTTTAGTGTGTTTTTTTCTAAACAAGAATACATTTAAAAACTTTTACAGTATACAGCTCTCATGTATTCTGACCTTAAGGGTAAGCATTGAGAGAAGGGACAAATCCCATTTCTAGGATTTAAGCTGAACTGCACCTCTCTCTTTTTTTTCTTTTTAACAAGCTTTATTCTACTTTTATTAGACAAAAGGATGGAGACAGGTCTGGAGAGGAGTGAACCGCATCCAACAACAACATTCAACAGCACGTCAGAGTTAAGCATGTTGCTTTCCCTCGTTATATTTGTAGATAACCCAGCAGACCATATTTACATTTATATAGCCAGCCAATACTTCTGGCAACAACTGATGCTTTAGAAATAAAAATGCTCTTAAAAGGTATCTCACAAAATTCCTTTTCAAAACTGAAAGCTTCCATACTGACAACAGCTCATGACATTTACCATCACTTCCTAGTGCTTGTATTTTGTTTCAGACTCTCTCGGACACCCCAAGCCACAGAAACTGAGGGGTGTATACATGAAACATGGTGAACCTGCAGTCAGTTTTATAAGGAGTGACTTACCAATAGTCTGCAATTTCTGCGTTTTCACTTTTCTCTTCTCCTTTGACTTAGTGGTAGATGTACAGGTAGTGATTGTGCCTTTGCAGCTGTAGTACTACTTGCAGTAGAAAAGGTGGAGTACATTACAACCCCTAAAGTAAGAAACTTTGCAGGTACAGTTGCAGCGCTACACATTTTACTGGTTGCTATTGTGCCAGTTGCTCCAGCAAGATTCGTACTAAATCCAAGGCTTGTTTGGGGAGTAGTTCATGTCAGACAGTATATATACGGGACGTTTTAGCAATTTTCATGATATAAAACATAAGTTAAGAAACTCTGGGAAATCCCGAACTGCCTAGCAAATTTCAAAACATGCTCACAAAGTGCATGAATATTATCTATTTTGTCCAGAACTGAGAGTTGTAGTGGAATATGGTTGATGTCAGCGCAATATAATTTCATTGCATTGAGCATTGTAATGAAAACAATCCATCTAGAGGATCAGAAATGCTTATTAATGATTGTTTACAAAACAGTAAATCTACTTGTCAGATGTCACCTGTGATTTAAGAATGCTTGGGGTGAGGGGATGATGAAACTGAATTCTACCGCAGACAGGTGTCATTTTGAATCCCACAATCATCTTAAGCGTGATCTCAGTTCTGTAGACTTTCTTCTAAAATTAATGATATTTGTGTAATGCATATAACCATAACTGCTTCTGGAGTGAGCTATTAATATGATGGTGTGTCTTAATACGTGATGCTATTCTGTTAAATGGTGACATGTTAATATCCCCGTTATTTTAGTACTTCCTTTGAGATAACACTCTAGGGTTCAGATTGAATTTTTATAATGTTGGGAGTGGGGCTGCAGACCATAAGGGTTGGTATGTATGTAAAAATAGTCTTTGTGCCATTTCCTGCAGTTTAGAGTATTTGTTTGGTTTATCCTAGCATTTTCTCCTAGAGGTTGTTTTCGTGCATTTATGGTGTTTTATCTAATCTGTTTTTCGTGTCATCAATATCACTTTTCATGTTCAGTTATTTCTGAATGTGTTTGGAAGGGACTGCTGTGCAGGATGACACTTGGCAGTTGAGATCTGTTTTGATATTAAGAGTGCCAATAGAAGATTCATACTGCAGAATGAGTGATGAGAAGCTCATTTTAATTAACAGGCTAGCTGAATACTAGTAATGGTAGAAGACCTCATTTTGATAAATTGTTTGCAGTTGCTTATAACTTATTTCTTGTTTACACATACCTGTCATACCTCTCAATCTCTCAGAGTAAAAAATCTGGACAAAGCCAAAAGTAATGGTGGAGCAAAGGCCCAAAAACAGGGACAAGTTTTAAATATTACTCCTGTAAACTCAGATAGTTGCTAGAATAACAGGTTTTACATTATTATTTATTTTCTGAGGGATATGTAGTCTGAAATTCAAATGTCTGCCATTGTTTATTTAGTGACTTCATGTTGGCATCCCACAATTCCATTGGACTGGGTGATTATGTATGCAAATGTTATGTTAATCATCAACCCTATTTTTGCCCAGTTGTACCTACTTTTCATGGCCCTTTGTTCAGATTTTTGATGTTTATAGGTTGAGAGGTATGACGCTGAGGCTGTAAAAAAAGTGATTGCCTAAGCTTCCATGCTTAAACAAGATTATGTCTCAGTGGAAGTATTAAAAAAAAAAAAAAAAAAAACATGCCACATCCATAAACGGGTATGCTTAAACCGGTGACTGCCTCTATGACTCCCGAAAACCATGCCCATTTTTTAAATACATTGAATGAACTTTAGATATACAAAAGCACCATTATCCTGGGAGACTTAAATTACTTGTTGATAAACTGGGAGACCTATACATCGAATATAGGCTAAGCCTAAACATTCCACAATTTCATAAACAAGAATTCCATAGATCAGACAAGCCCACTTCGATAAGCCCACTAGAGGACAAAATATTCTTGATGTGGTCCTTACAAACACAGCATTTATATGCACTATCCCACTGGTACAGCTTTCTCCAGTCAAGTCTGACCACAAGTTGGTAACTTTTCTTTCAAAAGCCCTAAACTAGAAGATGCAAATAACACAGTATGCAAAGACTTCAAATCTATAAATGTCTTATAATCCTGTGATGATGTCTCTCACTTTAACTGTAACCTCCAAAATGTTGACACTGCTAGTACGTATGCAAATAAATTCTATGCTCACTTAGAAAGCTGTATAAATATGTCAGTCCCTACCAAAACTAAACAAAAAAAAGGAAAGGGTTAAAGCAAACCAGTCTGGCAGTCCGTATGCATACAATAAAAGGAAAAAGCTAATTAGAATATATATATAGCTAAACAACAGACACACAAATCAAGGTCAGCATCAAAAGGTTATCCAAGGTACTGAAAAATACCATCAGGAAAACAAGGCCTTCCTATCAAAATAGGCTGGCATTGGAAGGTAAGGATATTTATAAAGAATTATTTATTTATGCCAGGAAGTTACGAAGTAACACCCAGCATTGTTCTGGCACCTATTCTTAATGGCATTATCTACTTTGATTTAGTGGACATCGCAACTGTATTGGCAAACAAATTCAGTGAAAATTTCACCCCAGAGACAACTATACAAACCCAGGGATTTAAACCCCCCTATAATTAAAAATGAAAACTTGTTAAAATGTACTCTCCAAAATAAAGAAAAAAAAATACAATCTCTAAGGGACTGGCTAACATACCAGGCTACCTGTTGAACAGCACTAAACATGTGCTGGCATACCCATTCCTGCAACTATGCAACCTGAGCTTACCCACCAGCTTTGTCACTGATGGTGGTTTATCACACAGCAGCTGTGATGCCAGCTTTCAAGGGTGGCAACATCACTGTCCCGAGGAATTACAGACTCATCAGCCTCATGACTCTCATCTGCAAGGACATGGAATGGGTCATAACAGACCTGGCAAACTATGGCATAAAAAGTGTATAAGACTTGACCCATAGCAGTTTAGCTTTGTTAAGGGTAGATCCTGTCAAATGAATCTGGTGAATTTTCTGAGATGGTAACACAAGCACATCTTGACCTCACTAAGGCATTTGATACCATACTACATGCCAACATTATCAACAAACTAAATTAACTTCAAATTGATATCTGTGTAGTTAGATGTATGGTGAATTGGCTGAGCTAAACTGTAAGGGTACAGGAGTGGTATCAGAGAATATGAAAATAACCCTTGGGGTACCTGTGCTGAGACCTCTGCTGTTTGGCATACACATATCTGATTTTCAAGTCGAAAACTGAGAAGTCTGGTTTACCAAGTTTGCATTTGATTGCAAAATTGGTGTACTATTTAATTCCCTTTTGATATGCAGAAGTTACAAAATGAACTGTCAAATATTAATAGCTGATGCTCCAAAAACAGGATAAAAATAAATGCTAAAAAATGCACTGCTGTTGTAGTTGGCATACAAACCTTCCATCCAGTTTATAGTATAGAAAACACCCCACTCCAACATTAAGATGTTGAGAGAGACATTGGAACATGGGTAGATAACTCCAGCTCCTTAGATCATCATATTGCAACAATGGTCAGGAAATTATTCTATCCGGCACAACTTATGACAACAGGCATTTCCTTTAAGTCCAGAGAAGTATTTGTCACTCTGTATACTGCACTGATTAGGCCCATCATCAAATACAATGCTCCCTTTGGGATGTATCTTACTAAATGTATCAAGCAGCTGGAGAGACCACTAAAGCTCCTGATGAAAAAAAAAAAAAAAAAAAAAAGGTCATGGCTTAAAGGACCTGTGCTACCAAGAAAGGCAGAAGGCCTTGTCCCTGTATTCAGTGTCCTACAGACTCCTTAGGGGCGAACCCAGCCTTGCCTTACAGGCCATTAGGGACCCAACAGTCTATGATCTCTTATTTCTCCACTAATCACTAGAATCAGCGATCTGAATATGCTTCAACAAATAAACAAATCATGGTAGAAAGACAGACTTGTCACGCATGACTACCAAACATCTTCTCCAGGTTCAGGAATGTGACATGCTATCTGCCTTCAAGACGTAATTAGACACTTTGATGGGTATTCATAAATTTACTCTGCAAAGGTGCTGGAAGCTGTTGAAGACTGGGAGGGCGGAGGGTGAGAGGGGCACTTAGTGATCTAAAAAGGGCAATTTTTTAAAACTATTTACTACCAAAACATAGGTTCACTTGGAGAACATTTTAAGCTTAGCCAATTTCCCTTTTGGTGCTTGAATTAACATTTCTGATTGGTCTTATCTATCCCATGGCTGTTAATTGTATATTAGCCCTAGTGAGAATAAATGTGATCATACTATAGATAATTTGAGAGGACCCATGTAAGGGATGCAGCATTTAGGAACTGCCTCTATCCATTAGTGGCATGAGGGTCAGTCCTGGAGTACATTTTCTATTACCCATCCTTTGATCCAAGTTGCATTTGAATATGGCCAGGGATGAGCTTTGTTTTACTTGAATGGATAGTCTATTCTGGAACAGTGGTAGCCTCTATGATATATCCATATCTCTACAACATTCAGTTTAGATACCTGGACTGAGTATTTCTAATGCCATTTGACTTGCTGATGTTCAGTAGGTCCATCTGTATTAGGTCGGAGGATGCCTTGTATGCCAGGCATGTCACCTCTAAGCACTCTGTAGGATACTGGGTATAGTGATAAATATTTGAGGTGGTCCATGCAAGACCTATTGTTTAGGACTTGTATCCTTTTAGTAAGGTATCTCTGTGAGTATTCCAATTGTTGCATGGGTCTGAACAGATACATGCCAAAGTTGGTATTATACAAAAGGATTGACCTAATGAGGGCTTTGTAAAGCAGGACAATAACATCTCTAGATCTAGTCACAATCAATTTGTTTATAAACTGTGCAATATAGAAAGACTTTCTTATGACTCTGGGCATATGTTGGTCAAAAGTTAGGTCACTGTACACACAAGTTCCCAAATGCCAAACAACTGGATCAGTTCTCAGGAGGCATTGTCAGTATGGCAGTTCCCTGGAGTAGATGACTTCCCAAAGGTTATGATAATGTATTTTTTGGAGTTTAGTTTCAATTTATGATTCTGGCACCAGTTATTGTTTGGGACAACCCTTCAAGCATGATGACTAAGTCATTTGGGGATTCCATAACTGCTCCTAGCTTGCAGTCATCTCAAACTTAGTTGGCCAAAGCCCTTTGATATTTCCTTCTACTTTTGAGATGTATATGCCAAACAGAAAAAGGCTCAGCACCAAACCCAGAGGGACTCCATTGGTGACTGGTCTCTTCCCCTGTTTTGATCTCCTGCATCCTGTGAGGAAGTATACATGTATGCATTCTTTGATTCACCTTCCTGATTGTATCAACCTGATTGTACTAAATTATATTCCTTGCATAACACAGCAGCAATTGTTAGAATGTGTTTTAAATTTGTAGTTTGGAACAGTTTTCTAGTAAGCAGTGAAATAAAACTGTATGAACCAATAATGACAAAACTACCCATTTCAGAAAATTTCAGCCATAAAAGGCCACTCAATCTTCTAATTCACCAGTATCAGTAAATATGCAAAATCTCTGCAGACGTAAGTCATCGAAATAATTCCACAGTAAAGGGATCTATAACTAATGAAGAGGTTGCTGGTAGCAAACAATTTTATATTTCATTGTTTCATCCACAAATAAAGTGCCTGTTGCCCTTGAATAATACATTGCCTATGCTACATTACAAAAATGATAAGCTAGTAATTTTGCAATGGGGAATGGATGGCAGACTGATAACAGAAACATAGTTACTAGGTAACTCCTCCAAAGGAGGACATTCATAGGACTGCAGCATCCACTGCCTTTAAAGTACAACACAGTACAGTATCAGTGATCCATCTGCATACTGTGGGAGTAGAACCCACAGCCTTCGGCATCAACAGCAAGCATACTACTTGTGCTACTAACAATGTGAATTACTTAGCATAAGTAGCACTAAACTTCTCTTCCCCTGAAGCTTTCAGCTCCTTGTAAAATTCACTTGACATTCAACTAAATCTCTCAACTTCGCAGCACAAGAAATCTGGAAAAAGCCAAAATGTATTGGGGGAGGGGTCAAAAGCCCAAAACCAGGGACACATTTTAAATATTGCTTGTATAATCCTAGAAAGTTGCTAAAATAAAGTGGTATGTATTACCATGTGTTTCCTGAAATATAGGAAGACTGAGAGTTAAAGGGCTATCATTCTTTAGTGAATTCAGTTCTCACTGATTTGCAAGAAAACCACAAATTTTAAGAGGAACAGACCAAAAGTATGAGCCAAATATTCTGTAAAAATCTGGACGGTTGAGAGCTATGGACTCAACTCCCTGAATCACAAGTGATGGTATGGGTAGAGAATTCAGACTGTTGTTTGAGCCTAAGTAACACTAATCACCAGGTATACCTAACTGGGGCATTTTACACACAGACACACACACACACACACACACACACACACACACACACACACACACACACACACACACGGAAGCAGCATGACTCCTGCAAATAAAAGAACAAAACCCTCCTTACTGGCATGACTCTGGCTCTGGCAGCACCAGCAGAACAGCGACAGCATAACTCCTGTAACACAGAGCAATAAGAGAACAAGAACAGCTAGTTTAGTTAGTGAATCCATGTTAGCATGAAAACTCCACTTTATTCATTTTTCCCGGCAGGTCTTGCATTTGTAACCTCCCCCCTGGCTCTATGGTTTCGGCACCCATGTTACTCTGTTGTGACTGGTGTACCAGTCCTTAAAAAGGAGGCAAGTTCTAAGGGCTGGTACTGGCAAGAGTAAGTGGCCACATGGCCCAGTTGTCTTGTACATTTTATGATTCTATGAAAGGCTTCAGAACATGAGCAACTCACTTTACAGTTTTAAAAAATGCATGCAGAATGTAGATTTATAACATGGCTTGTACAGTACATACCTCTCAACCTCTTCATGCAAGAAATCTAGACAAGGTCTGAAATGATGGGGGGCCAAAGTCCAAAATGTAGGGACAGATTTTAAATATTGATCTTACAAACTTAGTTGCTAGAGTAACATGTTTTTTGTTAGCATGCAATTTCTGAAAGCTATGAAATCTGAAACTGAAATTTATGTCACTATTTAGTTGTCACTATTTAGTGACTTCAGTCTTCAGTGATTTGCTTTAAAACCATATATTTTATGTGAAACAAACCAAAAAAGTTTAGAGATATGGGCTTGTGGAATATGTAAGATATCAAAAGTAAGACCTATGATTAACGATTATATAGGAGAACTGGGGTCTATATTACAACACTGAAAAGACTGGCATTCAAACAGCTTAAAAATCAAAAATGCCATTACTCGAAGTCGCTTTTGTGGGGGGCTGCACCCCCCCCACTAATTATATATACCAAGATCACACTACAGTGCGGAAAGGGCACATTTTCTGATCTTCACTTTATTGATATCTCACAAAAAACACATCAGTAAATGACATTTCCGATATTAAAGCCGTTCAAGCTTCAGCCTTGTCGATTTCATAATAGAAACATGGAGAATTGCATAAGAATCAAGCACCGGTTTGTCAGTCACAGTGGTTTCTTTTAGAAATTTTCATCCAGAAAGAATGCATGACACTCCTTATGGAAGACTACTTGTCAATGTTCCAAGTTGTGGTGTTTGGAATTTTGCCCTTGACTTTGCCTTAACCTGTACATATACAGATGCGTATCCATACAAACACACACATATAAACACAAACACATATGCACACACACACACACACACACACACACACACACACACACACACACACACACACACACACACACACACACACACACACTCACACTCACACTCACACTCACACACACACACACACAAACATATCCAGTGCCCTAGCCATATTCTGAGCTAAAATATAGGACACTGCTAAACATGATTGTAGGTCATCATTTTATAATGAAATGGGTAACTAAAGAAACTGTCCCTATTTCCTATATAACCATTTTTTACAAAGCTAGGAATTACTGCAGCTATGCATTCAGTTTAAGTGCCTCCACAGTAAGATTGTCAAGCCCCAGCATGGCTGTTACCAGGCTTTCATTCTATTGCTTGATATGGAATTATTTGTATTACACTGCTCAGGTTTTACTAGTCTGAGGAATAGCTACTCATGTGATGTTACTTGTCACAGACAGGAATACGTTTTTGGTCTTTGAATGATTCTGCTTTTTATGTTCTCAGAGTTTGTAGCTTCCTGGACAAAGAATGATACAGGTCTTTCTTTGTGTTAGTGATCACTCTTTACTTGGGGTGCCGTGACTTCAAAGTGAAGAAAATATAGTAAGGAGAGTGTGAGAACAAATTACCCACATCAGGGTGCAGAAGGAATATTCCTTATGAAAAAGGACTTTGTGGTGTTTTACTTCATATCTGCTTGTAGACTATACAGACTCGAGTACATACATTTTGAGTGAATGTTTACTCAAGCTATGAATTACATGCAGTATTAGTTAGGAATAATGACACAAACTTAGTAGATTTGAGGGCTGGTAGTCAATTTGTATTACTAAGGATGACACTGGTCTTTTTACCTTGAGCTTTACGTGTTTTTTTTTTTATTTTTCCTCCATGAGTTAAAAATGATTGTGGTTGGCTACCAGTAGACAAAGTGCTGACTTTGTATGGACTTGTCTGGGCTTCTGGAGTTTTCCCTGCCTTCTCCATGCTAATATAGCTGTTATTCCCTGATTTTCTTTTGTTGTACTTGAGCATCCTCCTGTACTTTGGAAATGATTTGCTTTAACCCTTTATGGTGATTTTATTGTCAAAAGTGGAGGCTGGTTATCTTTTTAGGTAGGTTGAACAACACATTGTTTGTTTTATTTGCCTGATTACATCTA
Source organism: Protopterus annectens (assembly GCF_019279795.1). Taxonomy (NCBI): domain Eukaryota; kingdom Metazoa; phylum Chordata; order Ceratodontiformes; family Protopteridae; genus Protopterus; species Protopterus annectens. Next base: position 266,781,500 of record NC_056733.1, read on the forward strand.
TGCCTTGGCTGTCACAGAGAGTATATTCTGGGATTGTCTTCTTCTTCCTCTTCTTTTTCCCCTTCTTCTTCTTCTTCATTTTTTCTTTTTTTCTTGGAGGCAATGAAGTGTAAATTAGATTCATGGTTCCTCAGCCTCAGGAACTTGAACTACACCAGGGACGTGTATAATTTTCATTTCCTATTTTTTTTTTTTTTTTTTTGCCATTTTGCTGAGAGGAAAGATTTTTTTCACACCAAAAAAGACAAGATGACAATCCTTTTTCCCACAAAATCTTTCTATCGATGCAAAAAATATTCATGATGGGTAAAAACAGATTCATCTCAAAGTGAAATTTCCCTTTCTTGACATAATTTATCTTTTGTCTCATCTGACTTACAATAGGTGTACAAGAAGACCTGTTGGACATGTTGTTTTCAAGATTAATGCAATCAGAACTGAGTCTGAATAATGTGCTATTATTTCAGAAATAACTCATTTGATTTTGAATTTATTTATGAATTGTCATTCATCTGGGTACTAGTACTAACTTCACAAAGTCTAATGATAAAAATAAGGGGACAGTGGTGAACAAGACACCTCAGCATAATGACTCAGCTGTATTCAGTGAAAATGGGAATGTTAATGGTCTATCTGTTCAAGACTGTGGTTTGGCACATTCTGGACTGTATGATCTACCTTCATTCCAAACTAGTACAACTAATGAAGATACTAGTTATCAGGAGACCAATATTGGTGTCTCCATGTTTTTTCCTTCAACCTTGGAACAACTGAAGCTCCTGTTATTGCTACAGCCAGAAAGAAAGTTAGATGAGTGACAAAGTAAAAGAAATGGCTTATTGGGGTCCCATGACATGCAGTTGCCTGAAAAGCAAGGGAGGTAGGCGACTGGGTTAACATTGTACATAACATCTCGGACTATGGCTTGAATGAAAATAAATGCTGCATGCTAAATAAAGGCATGTCATTTACTCCCTGTTCATATAGAAGGCTAGAAGATGGCTTAACTGAGCTTAGACTTTTTACTCACAATTTAAATCTAAGACTCATGTTTCGTAAAATGTATACAGGACTTGATAAACTTAAAAGACCTAGTACTTTCACACCTGTGAGTTATCCAATTGTTAATCCATTTGAGAAGATCTGTGAACAAGATATTTATGCCTTGTATGAAACTCATATACCTAGTGACTTTAATAACGTAACCCTTGAACACCAAAATGTACTTAATGATTTGAAGGAAAATATATATGTTGTTATTAAAGTGACTGATAATGGTGGAGTCATTGTAGTAATGGATAGAGATGACTACATGGTAGCTAACAGTCTGTTGCTTGATGATGTAACAAGTTATAAGAATATAACCAGGCTTGAAGTAGAAACGATTATCAAAAATGTTAAGGCAGATGTTTATGATATGCATATCAATGATTATATAGACAATTATTTTTTAGCATACTTTCATGTTGAACATCCTATCATTCAGTTTTTTTACGGACTGCCAAAAATATATAAGGACACATGTAATCCATCCATGCATCCCATTGTTTGTTCTAGGGAATGGGTTACAGAACCTGTATATATCTACTTAAGTGTCTGTCTTGAAAAAATATCTAAAATTTGTTAATAGTTATATTAAAGACAGTGATGGCTTTTTAAGCAGTCTAAAAACAGCAGGCTAAAAATTTGAATAGGCAAGTAGCAATGGTGATGTTGGATACTGAATCACTTTATACAAAGATACCTAATGATAATGGTGTTGAGGCCATTAGCATATATTAAATACACATTTAGATTTGTCTTGTGCTACTATAAATACTGTATGTGAATTATCTGCTTTGACACTAGAAAATAATGTGTTTATCTTCAATGAAAACTTTTATTTGGGTGGCAAATAAACTACCTGTTGACAAGGATGAAGCAGTGCTGAGCATGAATACAACTGATGTCATCAGAACCTTGAAACGGGTCAACCTGAAGAAAGCAGCTGGCCTAGATAACATCATGGGTAGGGTACTATGGGAATGTGCAAAAGATCTGGCACCAGTACTCATGGACATCTTCAATACTTCTTGACAACTAGCCAATGTACCAAAATGCTTCAAGAAGATGACCATCATTCCCTTACCAAGGAAACCACATTCAACAACTCTAAATGACTACCGACCAGTTTTTTAACCTTGACAATGATGAAATGCTTTGAGATGCTGGTTAAAGATTACATAGCCTCAAGCATACCAGTGACTCTGGACACATTGCAGTTTGCATACAAAATGAACTGTAGTACAGCGGATGCCATCTCTCTAGCAGTCCATGAAACACTGACCCATTTGGAAGGCAAGAACTGCTATGCAAGAATACTGTTCATAGACTTTAGTTCTGCCTTCAGTACTGTCATCCCTCAGAATCTGATAATGAAACTATAACAGTTGGGTATCAATTCCCATTTATGTAACTGGATTCTAAGCTTCCTCACAGAAAGGCCTCAAAGGGTTTGTGTGGGTGACAACAGTTCCGAAAGCATAACTCTGAATACAGAAGTACTACAGGGGTGCATCTTAAGTCCTCTCCTATTCATCTTGCTGATACATGACTGTGTGACCAGACACGTGTCTAATAAAATCATCAAATTTGTGGATGACACCACAATCATAGGTCTGGTCAGAGACAGAGAGGAGATGGCCTACAGTAATGAGATCAATCATCTGTTGGGCTGGTGTAACAAAAACAACTTAGTGCTGAATGACAGCAAGACTAAGGAACTGACTGTGGATTTCAAGAAGGTCTCAAGAACCACACCAACCCTTAGAGATGAAAGGGATGACAGCGGAAAGGGTCAAAAGTACAAAGTTTCTGGGAGAACATATCACTGAGGACCTGTCTTGGTCAGTCCATGTATTTTACATGGTCAAAAAAGCTCAGCAATGATTGCAATTCCTAAGGAAACTGAGGAAGGCAAAGCTATCGAAGACCATCCTTCAAACTTTTTACAGGGGTACTATCAAAAGCATCCTTACCAATAATATCACTGCCTTGTATGGGGGCTGCAACACCTCTGATCGCAAGGCTCTTAGGTGAGTTGTAAGGGCATCAGAGAAAATAATTGGTTTTTGTCTTGCACATCTGGAAGACCTACATGAATCAAGCTGCATCAGTAGATGCAGGAAGATATCCAATGATCCTTCGTATCCTGCAAACGGTATGTTTTCCCACCTCTCTTTGGGTAGGAGATACAGAAGTATACACTGTAGGACTTCTAGATTTAATAACAATTTATTTCCTCTCTCCATCAGACTACTTGAAGTCTTGCAAAGAACAAGCTAGGAGACTGTCAATGCATACTTCCCCTTCTACCACATAGTTATGCTATTTATCCTTACATATCCAGGCTTTGATGAACTATGAGTATTAAGCTTTTTCATGTGCAGTAACTTACTGATGTGCATATTTTAAGCTGGTTCACACCTTACCTTACCGTAGGACTCTATGAAGTGCAATATTAATCACACCGTGCAATATTCATGCTGACCATTCCATATGCTGCTTAGTTCTTACGTTATAGCAATATCATGCCCATGTTGTTACTCAATTCTATTTATATGTATAGTGTGTCTGGTCATTATGTTATTATTTTATTTTATGTTATTTTATTATTATTATTATTATTATTATTATTATTATTATTATTATTCTCTGTATGCATGTTTTTGCACTGGGAATGAAGCATTGCAATTTTGTTCAGCTGCACTGTGGTGTAGTTCTGAATGACAATAAAGTTTTCTTTGACTTGACTTTGACTTATTTATAACAATCTGGGGTAGCAGTGGTTGTGCCCATGGCTAATACATATGCTGATTTAGTTGTACCATGTCAATGTGTTACATTACAAGCATATTCTGGATGAAGTATTTTGCTGTGGGGTGGTACCCATGGGCATTAGGAGGAATTTGTCAACTGCTTAAACTCCACGACATCCTTTCTGAAGTTTAAATCAATTATGTCTAAGCATGAGATAAGTTCCTTACATATTCTGTTTACAAATAATGGCTATGGCTTTGAAGCTTCTATTTACATAAAAACCATTAGGAAGGCTACTTCACTTGATAGAACTAGTATGCATCCTGGGCATAGTTTTCCAACACAGTATGATGATCAGGATGTCTAGAAGGATGAATGATGAAGATGTAGATGATAAGGTGATTCATAGTCTTATAAAAATTTTAAAGGAAGGGGCTATAGTATTAACCGGTTAAAAAAATATGAAAAATCAAAGAGCTAGGCTAAGAACTTCTGTAGCTAAACCTGTACTTGGGGATGCAAACTCCTCTACTGGTTCTGTTAGCCCAAACAATGTAATGTGGCTTTTGACTTGTCCATTCCAATTACATACAATGCACATACTAAACATGTTTCTATTACTTATAGAAAACATTGGAATATTTTAACATCATATGACGGTTTAAAGAACAAAATCTCTTCTGTTCCTACATTTACGTATAAGAATTCTGTTAACCTGAAGAAAGGAAAACAAAAGTTATGACAGGTAATAAAGGTACTAGACCTTGCTTCATTTGTTCATTTTGCGAATATTTTGTAGCAATAAGCTATTCATGCATCCAAATACTGGGAAAATATTAAATTTGAATATACTGGCAAAGTGTAAAACAAAGAATATTATGGCATTTAGTAAAACTTCTAAAATGCACCTCTTTCTATTTTGGTGAAAGCAATAGAAAACTGAAGGATTACATCTGTGAGCATTTGTCTGATACATGTAGTTATGTTGAAACATGTGCTTTATATAAGCATTTTATATAAGCATATATTACAAGGTGACAGTGCACATACTTTTTAAATTTAGTGTTTTAGAACTAGTATCTGCTAGTATAATGGGTGGGGATGAAATTCTGCAGACAGCGAGAAAAGACCATAATTGGATTTGTAGATTTTGAGCTGACTGTCTACCAGGGTTTAATGGAAAGTGCAGTTTGAAACCTGTTTCCAAATCTAGATCTACTAAGTAGATGTTTTGTTGTTCAAACTGTATTTTATTAAGTTGTCTTAACATTGTCTCTTTATGGCTGCTAGCTGTGTTATGTAATCATTGTTGTCACTGGTTGATTATGGTCATGTGATGCCTACAGTGAATGTATTTAAAAGTTGCAGCTGTTACACTCAAACTTTTTAGCATATCTGAGGAAGCATTGCTGTGCGAAAGCTTGTCTCTACTCAATAAAGTTCTGTTTCATGGTGTCCTTGAGCCATAAGTTGTTTGCTATGTTTTCAAAATGAATGCAACCAAAATTGATTCTGAACAAGGTGCTGTTATTTCAGAAATAACTCATCTGGTTGAGAATTCCTTTATGAATTGTCATTTATATGTTACAGAAAAAAAAATCACATTTTTGAATATAAGATGTTCATAATATTTATTTTATTGGTGAGTAGTTTGTTTTTGTAACTTAGCATCTTATCTGCATACATAGTATTACTTATTTTTTTTTCTGTTACCTTCTTTGTCATAAGTTGTAACATGCTTAGGTTAAAATACTTGGGCTCAAATGACACCTACAGTAATATCTGTTTTTCCAAAAGAAGCAACTAACATATTAATTTTCTTATCTGATTTCATCTACAGAATGTCCAAAGAGATGCAGTGATGTTTTATATTAATGCATCTATAGACACACACACACACTCATACACACAAACACACACACACACACACACACACACACACACACACACACACAAACACGTGTCCATACATATGAGCATCAAATCTCCATTCTAAGGATAGACCCTTTCCTTTAGAGCTAGCTATTCCTAATGGTGGGCTCCATCTGCTTCCCATTTAAAAGAATCAGGTTTTCTTTATCACTCATTCACATGGAAGCTAATGTTATTGCCTCCCTCTGACTTATTTATTTATTTATTATTTATTTTACATTTGTTAACCAGGATTGTCTGACTGAGCAAAAGCCCTTTTTCAGCAGAGGCCTGGGGAGAAAAGCTCCAAAACATAGTTACAAAAAATATATAACTGTTAGAAAAATATGTATTAGTAATATGCATGCTTAGTGCATTCGAGGTTTAAAAGGGTTAATACATTTATTCTGTTCACACTGCATGAATCTGCACAAGCTACTAGAGACATTCCAATCCTGTTATGTCATGAAAATATGCGCAGCTATGATCTGCTTATGCTTTGGAAATTAACAGGAAAGCATTTGATTTCTGCTAATGTCATGAAAATAATAATAATAAGTGTTTCATTTCTACTAGTGTCATGAGACTTAACAAAGAGTTATTGATTTTCTGCTTATGCCATGAGAAAGTACACAGCTGCTGAAGCTATTGATAATGAAAACAAAGGCTGCTTGAAAGTATAAACCGTAGTCAGCATTACTTGTACCTAAGCTAGAAATGTACCTTGAATCTAGGTAAAATGTAACACATGTATATTAGAACTGCACAACTGAAGAATAGAAAGTTTGTAGTGGGTTAAAAATAAGCTCCAAGGCCAGGTTGTTTTTCTCAAATGTTTTTGTAAATCAACAATAATCCAGTCATGTCAGCAGGAAATCCAAGTATCATTTTCTATGTAACACATAGTGAGTTTTAAATCTGAATATGTCAGCAGGAAATCTAAGTAACATTTTCTGTAGAGTAATACAGAAAGCTGTGTCTAACTACGTCAACCATAGAAAAGTAACATTTCATAGAACTGTATAAAAGTAGCATACTGCTCCCTAGTAATTTAGACAAATCCTGTATCTGCATGTTTTGTCTCATTGCTGCAAGAATAAAGGGTGCCATACTTGAACCTTACGTGAATTTGTCTTTGAAGTTTTTTCCTTTGACAATAACCGTTACATTTTAATCATTCATAATACAACTTGTAGGACAGTTATCATATATATGCAGTTACAATTATCTATAAAAATGATATGAAGAATACTGCAGCAGAAAGAAAGGAGATAGTGTTAGGTAAAAAATTATGAAGTAGACTAGTTTAAGTTGTAAATGTTTTGGTATAGAGGAGAAGAAATGATGGTAAGACAAAGGAAGTTAGGTTTGTTATTTAGTGAAGGTACAGCCGTGGTGGTACAACGGTAGTGTTGTTGCCTCACAGCAAGAGGTTCTCCTGTTCAATTCACGGCTGGAGTGCCTTCTGTGTGGAGTCTGCATGTCCTCCCCGCGGTCGAGTGGCCTCTGAAAAACATGTGTGAATGGGTGTGCCTTCGCTGAAGGTTGGGTGTCAGGCTGGCAACTCAGCACCATAAAAAAATCTACTGCCAATCATTAGTGGACCAGAGTTCCGCTGTGGCGACCCCTAACCGGGAAAAGCCGAAAAGACAAACAACTGAGAATATGTACAAATCCAGTGACTTTTGAAGTACTCATTAGTGGCTAGTTTGAATACTTTAGGATGTGATAGTGATCTAACTTCTTGTGGGAGTTTGTTCCAAGCAATAGAGGGATGGTAGCTGTATGTAATGTCTCCTATTTTGGACTTGGGCTTGTAAATTTGTAAAAGGCCTTGTGTGGAGCTCCTGAGTAGTCTGGAAGGGACATAGTGGGGGATTATGGTGCCTAGTGCTGGACAGTAGGATGGTGAATAAATAATGGAGTGTATAATTTGGAGCTGAGAGAGGAGTAGGAGGGGTGGTAGTTCGATCCAGTTTAGATGTCTGAGAGAGATACAGTGGTGGGATTTGTAGGTTTGTTGTGCAGCAAATCTGGCTATTTTGTGATAGGTTGATTTGAGTTTGCTAATAAGGTCGAGTTAAGATTTGTGAGTATTTGGGAGCAGTATGTTAGACATGACAAAAGATAAGCATGTATGATTGTAGTGCTAGATTCAGGGGTTAGGAATTTTTTATTTTTGTAGAGAAGTCCTAGTTTTTGATGGGTTTTCCT